>NC_133392.1:111397041-111472041 GCF_047511655.1 Castor canadensis
TGTCTGGGCCTCCTTGTGGGTGGGTCAGGCCCTCTGCCTTAACGACAGCACCTGAGGCAGATCAATGATTCAGGAAGCAGTGGCCTTCTGCAGCCAGGCCAAGATAACTTCAGACAAACTCCTGACCAACCAGAATGGTTTTTAGAATGCGAGCTTCACCAACAGGCGTCTTCATGACTGTTTGTTTCTAAAACACACCAGCAGGAGTCGTGTGCAAATGGAGGCTGGACCAGCCTGCACAAGTGCCAGCTGGGAGCAATGGAAGATGATCACTTGAAGGAAGGTTCTAGAAAATGACCACAGAGGCATTTATCCTCACTTGTTCGTTCATTCTTCTTTCTTTCTTTTTTATTCTTAATTTAAAAAGGAAGCCTGTGTGGCCGGTTGTGTGGTTGTTTATTTTCTTAGTGAGATAAGCAAGACATGAACTGTGTGAGCTATCAAGTTAGATGGCGTCTCCGTAATTCCATGTATACATTAACAAAAAGAATCAAGCACATATTTTTTTGAAGTTTCAGCAAGGATTTATTTCAGTAGAACAGAATGAAGTACAGACAAGATGCTGGGGGGAAGAAAAAGAGAGAGAAACATTTTCTGTTCCCCTCGCAGGAAATGGGAGCAAAGGCTCCCGAGCAATATTTTGTGTATTCCTGGGGTACACCCTGTAAAGCATATGCAAATTTAGTGATAATTATTCATTCCACAAAAAATTTTTGAACATCTATTTCATACTAAGCATGGAGCAGAAGCCCAACAGTTAACGTAACTCGGGGTTATAGAATAAAAAAATAAATAGAAATAATTGCAGAGGTTTTTGTTTGTTTGTTTTGGGCAGTACTGGGGTTTGAACTCAGGGCTTCAGCTTTCTAGGCAGATGCTCTTACCATGTGAGCCACTCAGCCAGCAGTTGCACAGTTTGATGAGAACTCTTGTGTCAGAAACAAGATATTTGGTGCTGATGGCTCTCTTTTTACAAAGAAGAAGTTATCCTCGAATGTTCTAGAAGAACAAGTATACTGGAGGTTGGGAGAGATTTGTTAGGGGCAGGTGTGGTAGTGAAGGCCCTTCCTGAGTTAGGACCCCAGCTGTACTGGGTGAACACGACGTAGCCCAATAGAACCCATTCCCAACTCTCAGGGTTGTTTTAAGGATCAAGTAAAATAATCTTAGAAAGTGCTTAGCACCAGGCCTGCCACTTGGCGAGGGGTCAGTAAAGGACAGCTCCAGATGGCACAGGAATGGTTGGAAATCATGAAGATGCCTGCACCCCCAGCCTCAGTGGGGCTCTGGGGTTGGGGGCAGGGGGAGGCCCCCCTGGCTGACTTGGAAGACAACAGCACCAGGGAGCAAAGCCAGGAAGCATTCCCGTATGTATTAATGAGACGGAGGAACGTGAAGACCCCAGCGTAATCTGTTTATACATTATACATTTCTCTTGTCTGTTCAGCGTTGATTGAGTGCCCTCAAACTTGCAAGCTTTTTATAGAGTGTCCCAACAGCTCTCGGTTCCCTGCAGTCTGGAGGACCAGGTATGGCAAGACATTAATGACACCAGAGCAAAGGCTTGTCACCCATGTCACAGCCCTGAGAACAAACACCACAACCTTATTTTGGAGGAGCCATTGACAAGAAACAAGGGCTGGGCTTCCAGATGCAGGAGGCAGCCATTCTGTGTTCTCCACACACTGCCTCTCCCAGAAACATGCTGAATGACCAAAGCAAGGAAACCATTCTTTTGTAATTCAGGAACATTCTAAGTGCTTTAATTCTCACAAAAACCTTATGAATGAAGTTGTTGCTATGATTGTCACCATATTCCAGAAGAAGAAACTAAAGCACAGAGAGGTTAAGTAACTTGCTCAAGGTTGCACAGCTGCTAGGGGAAGAGGGAGTCAAACCCAGGGTGTATGACTGCAGTCAATGCTCTGATGGGCTCTGCTCATTAGGAGTAGAGGCAGTGGGGCCTGGACCATTTCCACAGCCATCAGATCACACTTAAAAGTGTTGTTTTTCATCAATCAGCGATAGCCCTGTCCCCAGTCAGATCCTCTTCAAATCACCTGCCTCAACCTGTTGGTGACTTCAGTCTCTGCTTATCCTCCTACCTCACTGGGTGTGATGTCCCCTCTCGATCCTCCCTTCATCTGATTTATTGTCCATGCTCAAACTTTAGACTCCAGCATTTCCCCAAAAGTGCAAACTATAAACATTCTTATGTTTACATCAGTTCATTGAGTGCCAGGCTCTGTGCAGCTAGCTGTTCACTGTTTATTCCTCACCACATCTCTGCAGGAAGAGCACTACAGCCCCACCCTACAAGTGTGTGCGGTGCAGTCCCCACCTGGGTTCAGCACTTGGTATAATGGAGCCTGACCCTAATTTCAGGATCCATGCTCTCTTCTGTGACTTAGACTCACAGAGTTGGCCCCATTTCCCTATTTACCTCCTGAGAAGAGCCCCCCCCCAAAAAAATCAGGGGGCAGCCAAACCTTAGTGGGTGGGAGGGAGGGGACAGAAGGCTCAGTAAAGGGACACTGGGGGATGTCCATCTCCTAAACTCAGAGTCAGCCACAAGGGAAAGTCCTAGGACAGGCAAGAGATTGGACCTGAACTCTGATATTAAAAAAGAGACGGTAGGAACAGAGTGATCACTCCAAGCCTGTATATTAAATGTATTTTCTCTTTGTAAAAAAAAAAAAAACTGCAAAAGTTATGTTTCAACATAAAGGCAGCCTGTGTTTCATAGCTATTCTAATTTATGGACCATACATTCCTGTGATTGTCTTGAACTGAATAGCCAAGTAAATAATCACGGAGAGCCACAGTTAAATCACTTGGAGGTGAACCGAGCCTGTCCAGGGCCTCCAGAAATAGCACAAACATTATTTCCTAATTTTGCAGATTTCTTCATCTGAGCCCAGAAAACGCCTCCTCTTGTTGGCTTTGAGGTTTGACACTTTTTTCCACTCACATCCTGAAGAGATTACAGCAAGGTGAAACGTGAGAAGTGTTTAAAGCATTTTCATAAATTCTCTTTCTAATTTTCCTGCCCTGTTCCAAGGAAATAACACCATTCCCTTCTCTTATACCAGGATTTATCCTGAGCCCCCAGGTGACAGGCAAAGGGAGGTGACAGGAGGAGGGCAGACAGGTGGGAGACACAGACTCCCTCTCACCAACCTCCATGATACATTTTTTTTAAACTGCAGTAAGATGACATAACACCATTCTAACCATGTTACGTGTGCAGTACAGTGACCTTAAGCAATTCAGTGATTCACACTGTTGTACAACCATCACCAACATCTGTCTCCAGAAATTCTTCTCCTTGCCAACCAGAGCTCCCTACAAATGGTTGACTTCTTACAATTCAACTTTATAATGGTGCAAAAGCACACCTATCCAACCATTCTGCTTTTCAGTTTCAGTACAGTATTCAGTAAGCGACACACACCATTCCACTCTTCAGTATGCACTGGCTTTGTGTTGAGGAGTTGACCCGACTGTAGCCTGGTGTCAAGCTTGGAGCGTGTTTAAGGTAGGCCGGGTTGATCTAGGTTAGATGAATTAAAAGAATTTTTGACTTACAACATTTCCAGCTTACAGCGGGTCTCCTGGAACAACCCCATCGTAAATCGAGCAACATCTGTAACTCTCCATTTTCCCCTCCAATGTCTAATCCCTGCCAACCACCATTCTACTTTCTGTCTCTATGAACTTAATTTCTTGAGGCACCCCACATAAATGGAATCAGATCTGACTTACTCTTTTGTGACTTGTTTATTTCATGTAGTATGATATTTTCAAGGTTCACCCATGTTGTAGCATGAGTGACCCGCTTGATTCTGCCTGAGAATGTTGAACCAGTGGAAATAATAGTTGTCATGTAGGCAGTCAGAGGGGCAAATGTGTGCTCACATGCACTCATGTTTGGTTTAAGGAATTTACCTCTAAATTACAGCAGTCAATTTATTTATTGAGCTACTAATGTGCACATAAGCCAAACAGGGCAAATGAAGCAGTGGTAGCCATAGCTTCTCAGTGAACAGAGAGGGCACTGGTGCAAATCCAGATGTTAAGTGCAGAGTCACTGCAGAAGGAGGATGAAAAAAGAGAACAGAAGTTTCAGGAAGAGAGGTGAGTTGGGAAGATTTTTCATGGGAACTTGAAGGATGGGTAGAATTTAGTTTAAAAGGAGTGGGCTGAAGAAGGGAGACCTTCAGGCTAGGATGAGTGAACACATGTTTAACGACAGGCTGCCTGTCTCATTCACCACCTTATCCCCAGTGCCTGGCACTAGGACAGATGTGTGTTATAAGAGTAATGAACGCAGAGCCCCAAGGTGGGAAAGGCCAAGCTGAGTTTGGGAAACAGTGACTGGGAAACAGGGACACATTGAAGGTGGTTGACATGAGAGTTCTTAGAGATTATTCTGGTGTTTCTATCATAAGTGTCATCAGAGCACTAACACCCCTGAGAAGCCGAATGAAGGGGGTGATGGGCAGGTAAATGTTTATGGGATATTTGAGTTTTCACCAGGCTATTGCAAGGAGGGCAACAGTTTGTGTAGAAGTCTCATTTTTGGAAACATTTTCAAGTGGCAGAAGGTAGGGAAACTGGCAGCCAAGAGGATGAGAACAACCCAGTAATCAAATACAAGAGTGATGATTTAGCTGTTGGGATTTAGAGGAGAAAGCCATGGCAAGAGAGAGGTTTACAAAATTCAGGGAATTTGAAACTCCTGGAGGAGAATCAGAAGCCAGAGATGATGACAAATGTCAGGCCTAAGGAGCTCACCAGAGAGGAGGGTTATTAAGAAAAGATGTGCTTTTGTTTTTGCTTTTTCCTATGGAGTGTGAGGTTGGAAGCAGAGCTGAGGAGGATCTAAGACCTGGGAGATGTTGTCTATAGCAACGCAAGTGTGGTCAAGGGTAATGATGAGGTCTGGAGAACACAAGAGGGAACAGGAGAGGAGAGGGATGGTGGGAGTGGAGGGAGAGGCTGATTTTGCATTTAATGCAAAAGTCACTCTAGCTGGGCATCAGTGACTCATGCCTGTCATCCTAACTACTTGGGAAACTGAGATCAGGAAGATCTTGGTTCAAGGCCAGCCGGGGCAAATAGTTCACGAGTCCTATCTCCAAAATAATCAGAGCAAAATGGAATGGACTGTAGGTGCTCTCTCCTCTCTTCTCTTATTCCTTCCCCTCCTTTTCTTCCCCTTCCTCCACGTACTAAGGATCAAACCCAAGGCTTTGCACATGCTAGGCAAGCACTGCACCACTGAGCCACACCCAGTCCCTCTGTATTCTTCTAGCAAATAGACTCAATCAAGGGGACATGACTAAATACACAGTGAGAAGCACTGATTTAAAGTGAAGTGATTTGAGGTAGCTTATCATACTCATGAAATAGAGAAATAAAGATGGAAGTAGAAAATAAGACCAGAAAAAGGAGAAATAGTATATATTTTTTTAAAAAGTGGGTCTGCACAGCCGCTATGATTAAACTTCACATTTGATTTTGAGCTTCCTGGCAGCCAGAGAAGCCTGACAGTTTGTATGACTATAAGAAGCAGAACTCCTCAAGAGAAATGAAGTGATTTTTAACACTAATTGCAAAAATAATTTTCTCATCAAGCAAAAACACCACGAATTAAACATAATCACTGAAGGAGTAGCACTGATGATCATTATTTATTCAAAAATTACCTTGCAGCAGGCACCAAGTTGGGTCATATATACCATTTTATTTACTCCTGGTAGGAATTCAGTAGGTAAGTCACTATACTTAAACCAACACACTGGCAAGGAAAGTGAAGCAGAAAGAGGTGGGGAGACGTGCCTCCATCATCACAGTTTGTGGGAGTCGTCTACAGGATACCTGGCCATGCCTGCCAGCCCAGGGCCACACTCCAGGCCATCATATGAACACAAGTCTTTACCAAGAAAGGATGAGGAAAGAATAAGAAAAAGAAAATGAATCTAGGTGCCCACACTCAAGAAGCTTTTAATCTAGCTTGACATGAAGACAAATAGAGGCCAGGAGTTGTAGCTCATACCTATAATCCTAGCATCTTGGGAGGGAGAGATTGGAGGATCAGGGTCAAAGCCAGCCTAAGCAAAAAAAATTAGTGAGATCCCATCTGAACTGATAGAAAAAGCTGGGTGTGGTGGTACACATCTGTCACCCCAGTTATGTAGGAAGTTTAAATCAGATAACTGCAGTCCAGACCTGCCCAAATATAAATGTGAGACCCTATCTCAAAACACCAAATCAAAAAGGGCTGGGAACATGGTTCAAGTGGTAGAGCACCTGCCTAGCAAGCACAAGACCCTGAGTTCAATCCCCAGTAATGCCAAAAAAGAAAAAAAAAAAAAAGACAAATACAAACAAAAAGTTAAAAATAATAGCAATTGCTATCATTTTTGAGAACCCACAGTAAGCCAGGCTTTCTTTTATGTTCCTTATGTGTCGTCTCTTTTGATTTTCCACATAGCCCCCTGTTGTTGAAAAACTAGTTCTACATGACTCAAGCAAGTTGAAATGTTCATGGCTTTCAAAGTTCACTATAATTTGACCTTACCTCTCTGACATAACTTCCCAGTGCTGCTCCAAAGAAGGGTGGTGGCACATTAAATAATGACAGTGCCTTGCCTCATGAGGAGTGGGTGGTGATGAGGGTCTGGAACCTGTAGAAGCGTGTCTGACTTTTAGAGAGAGATTATATGACCAAGATTTTATTGGTGAAGCTGGTAGGACTTGGTATCTAGGTAAATACAGGGGTGAGAAAGAAGATGGAGAAAATTCTGGGTGGTGGAAATTGAAATGGGGGATTGATTTGGTTTGGGACATTTTGAGTGTGCGGTGGTGGTGAGAAGTCTATGTGAAAAATTAGTCAGTTGGTGACACCGTGGACTGGCACAGGGGAATAAGAAGTCACAATGTGAGCTCTGGCATGGTCAAAACGCTGGGCTTCCTTAGGGAACTGTGTTCAGATGAGGAGAAAGGCAAAGGAGGGGATAGCTGGGGAGGCAGGGGAGAAGGAAGGCGACTCAGAGCACTGCAAGACCCCAGAAGTCACTGATGGAGAGGCAGAAGAATGCATATTACCTGAAAAGTCAAAGAGGGACAGAGAAGGCAAATTTCCTTCAGCATCAAATCAGAGCGAGGGAGAGAGAGAGAAAGAGAGAGAGTGAGAAAGCTATCAGAAAAGGAAAAAAAAAAACAGATTGCAGAGGGTTATGGAAGCTGTGGGTATGGATAAAAATGGAGGCAATTGGCACAAATTGCTCACCTGAGAAATCCTGCAATGAAAGGCAGGAGAAACACAAAATAGTGGGTAAATGGACCATGAGGGTCAAGTGAACGGTTCTTTTCAGCTGAGAGAAACCTCCTTTGAGAACGAAGCAATGCATGAGAGACATTTTGAGGTGGAGCACAAGGAATGATCTAGAACTGAACTGGGCAGCCCTCCTCTTTTAAAAACCAAGATGATACATCTCTCTTTTATGCTTCTGGGATACTTTTGTTTTCTTTCTATGTCCTGTAGCTACACAAAATAGTGTACACGAGGCAAAGGGCCATGTCTACTTTGCTCGTTCTGGCATCTCCAGGCCAACAAAGAGCTGGATGAGTAATTGTTTGTCAAATGAAGGAAGGAAGGAAGGAAGAGAACGTAAATGAATCCAGGAGTGAGGCTGGATTTTCCTAGTTTCATATGCACCACAGCCACCAGCGGTGTCTTTTAGCAAGGTTGAAAATAAAGTCGTAGGCTCACTGTGTCCTGTCCTTGAATTTCTATACCAGTATGGATAATAGCCCAGTGCACTGTCAATAAGCACGGCGTGTTCCATTGCTGCTGCCTAAGTCTTAACAAGCCATCTGAGCGGAGGTGCTTGTGTGAAGGTGACACTTGCCCTCAGCAATGTCGTCTCAGGAAATACCCGTCTTCCCTTAAGTGGTTCTCCTCCCTGCCTTCACATATCAGTGCACTATAAATGATGATGAGGAGGGTTTGTAAATCAAGAAAAGGACCCTGCTTTCAAGCACTCTTTAATTAGGTAGGATGGGTACCACATCCTCGCTCATTTGGACAAGGCAACGGGGAACCGTTCCATCTCCTGGATGTCCCCACCTGGGTCCCGCAGTGTTCGCAGGGAGGCGTCTGTGGATAGGAGTTTCTAACTTCTGCACCTCTTGCTTCTTGTGCTGAGACTGACAGGAGTATGGTGCAGGTTGGGTCTGCTACTAGGTTTTAGGGAAAGATTCAACATGCGATGAAATTTTCTATTTATTTAATTATTTGCACCTCACCCTGTTTTAAAAGCAATTCAAGTTTCCTTCTAAGGTTATATAAATGCAATCAGGGTAAAACAAATTATAAATAGCTGAGAAGAAAGGATGTAGAACTTGGAACTTGAAATGGAGCCAGAACTTGAAACTATAACACAGCCACGCACACTGTGAAGTTTGGCCCACTCACTTGGGGTGGGGTTCACATTTGGATCTCAGAGCTCAAAACACCTCCAGAAGGAAACCTACCTCATGACATGGCCTTAGCACCCATCCATGGGCAGCACACCCACAGGCCTAACACTTAGGAGATGCCCAGCTACCCTGAACTGAGACAGAAGAGAATCCTCTCCCATTCCTCATAAGGAGGACACTGTGCCGAAATGAAGAGCATTCTGATAAAATCTCTGCAAATAGTGTGTCCTGCACAGGATGACTCCTTAGAAGCTTGTGGCAGCACCCCCTCCCGCAAAGGGGAAGACCAAAAAAGCAATTCTCTGTGGGTCCACATGATGGAGCCAACTCAGGGCTGGTCCAGCTTAAATCAGGAATCAACTTTAAAGGATGTTGCCCGTCAGAAAAGCAGCTGTGAGGAAGGAATACTTCCATCCTGCTTCCAGCTCCCTCACCAGGTAGGGCGGTGATAAGAGCACAGGCCTTGGATCCAGATCGAAGGGAATTTGATTACAACACTCCATTAGCTGAGTGCGCTTGACGTGTCTGCACCTCAGTGTACGCATCTATAAAATGGGTGACACTGTCCTTTAGCACAGGTTGTTGTGTGGAGGGTAATGTAGATGCAGTGTTCAACACACCATGGCTGGAATAGAGCAAGTACAGGACGACAAACGCAAGGCCCTTTGGGGTCCTCGGGCTGCGGATCCACCTTGGGCAAGGGGAATTTCTTAAACTCCATTTCCTCATCATAAAGGATGATTTTGAAATTTAAAGTATAGCTTTTTTTTCAGTACTAGGGTTTGAACTCAGGGCTTAGGCAGGAGATCTACTACTTGAGCCATACCCCTAACTCTTTTCTGCTCTGGTTATTTTGCAGACAGGACTCACTTTCTGTCCAGGCCAGCTCTGACCACAATCCTCCTTTTTACACTTCCCACCATCGCTGGAATGACAGACGCACGCCACCACACCCAAAATTTTTCCATTGAAACGGGGTCTGGCAAACTTTTTCTCCCCAGTTGGTCTGGAACAGTGAGCCTCCTGATCTGAACCTCTGCTGAGACAGGCATGCCCCACCATGTCTCTCATTGATTGAGATGGGGTCTTGCAAACTTTTTGCCTGGACTGGCTTCAAACTGCAGCCTTTCTAATCTCAGCCTCCCAAGTAGCTAGGATTAGGTGAGAGCCACCAGTGCCCAGCAAAATTCAAAATACAACTTTTAAATCAAAGAATACAAATACTTAAAAGTCATGCTGGTGCTTTTGTACAAATCCCCCCCATCTAATATGTCAACACTGTGTGTGTTCTCAGACCTATTATAAAAGTATGGTAACTCCAACATTTTATTATTGCACCATTAAAAAGAACTTGGTTGGAGAATTATAAATGCATAAATCCAAGTGACCACACTCCTTCAATCCCCCCGCCCCGCCCCCACATTGCCTACTGCATAAAATCCCATCTTCTTAACAGGGAGCCACCGTCTGCTCCCGCCTTGCCCTGACTGGGTCCCTCTCCTGGTAGACCCTTGAGCTTCAGTGGACACTAGTGTCAGTCCAAACCCACCCATTTCTTTTACACTGTGCTTTACCCAAACCGATCCTTATGCTTCAAATGTTTCAGCCTGCCTCTCCCAACTGGCATGCAGAACTCCATTTAAAGAAATTTCTAGATGGTTAATACTCACTCCTAATCTACCTTCTTAGGAAAATGGAGGTATCAAGAAGCAAAAATAGTATCTAAATTGTTTTTTAAACATTGCCAGGGTTTCTGCTTTTCCTGATCTCTAGAGCAATGCCTGTGGTTTGGGAAGTACCTACAAAGTGCCAGACACTATCTTATACATGTTATTTTTTCAATTCTTACAACACCCATAAGAGATAATTACCATCTTTATTTTACAGATGAAAAAACAGAGGCTGAAAGAAGTTAATAAGTAACTCACCCAAAGTAGATCAGCTGGATGGTTCAGGGCTGGGATTCGATCCAGGTTTCTGAACCTAAGGCTGGCGCTCTTTCTACCATACCACACTGCCTCCCCAAAGGAGGAAAGGCCATTCCACAGGAAGCTCTCCACGTGGCAAGAAGGGTCAGACATGTGGAACAAGTGACTCCTGAGAAATAAAGGTAATTTCCAAGACAATGTATTCTATTTTGTTGCTTCCAAAAAGGATTTTGTCCCTACACTACCTTCCTGCTAAATGTTCCCCAAAGGTCCAAGCGTTAAAAACTTGGTCCCCAGGCTGGTGCTAGGGGGAGTGGTAGAACTTTTAGGGCCTAGTAGGAGGCCCTTAGGTCATTGGATTATCCCCTTGAAGAAGATTGTAAGATCCCATCTCTTCCTCGTCCTCTTTTTGCTCCCTGGTTTGTGATGGAAATAATATTGACTTGCCACACACTCCAAACACCATGTGCTACCTCACCAGAGGCCAAGTGCGGTGGGTCATTTGATCATAGACTGGAATCTCCGAAACTATGAACCAAAATAATTCTTTTCTTTTATAAATGAATTACCTCAGTTACTTTGTGATAGTAGTAGGAAGCCAACTAATAACACCTCATCAACACAGACACACACACGCACACTGGTTATCAGAACCATTGGCGGTACTTACGCAAGACATGTGAGTTTGTTCCTGGAATGTGAAAGAAGCCTACGACATTCCCTTGGCCTTGCCAAGGAGAGACCTTGAAATCCTGAAACAATTACAGAAAGGAGCACCTGTACTTTTTCTAGAACAAGAGGAATTTAGGCTGTGAATTGATGCCTATGACATGAGAAGGTCTCCTGGGACAATCTGGCTCAGGGAATGAGAACAGTCTTCCATCAGCTGGTGGCTACAGTCTAGGGCCTCCTCCAAGTTGTAGAGATCAGAAAGTTAAATAGTTTAATCCACTAAAGACCTGCTATGCAAAGGACTGCTGTCAAAACCTGCCCTGACTTCTCACGTGTCACCAATTCCATATCTATTCCCTGGTTCCTGCACCTATACCCCAGCATCCAAGCTCACTGAAGATGCCTACTGACAACTGGACACTGATGCCGGGAGTTCAGCATGGAGAGCAGGTGGAGCTCAAGTGCCTCCAAATTCTACCTTGTAGTACGATGATGAGCTATATGACAAGGGCTTCAGGTCTTGAACTTAGCTGACCCTGTGACCAAGGGCAATGTGTTTGTCCTCGTTCTGTCTCTTCCTTGAATGACAAGACAACCAATATATTCTCCCAATCCAAAGCGGTGGTTCTTAAAGTAAGATTCATATGCAAACATGTTTGTATGAGAAAACTGTGATAGTAGGTTGAACCAAAAATTTTGTCATTTTTCAACATCAAAAATGGTCTAATCACAGCCATTTCATATGGTTCGTGAAAAAAATTGATAATTATGGTTTAGGACACACCGTGGTTCAGGTTGTTGTTCCTCAGTCATGGAGTCAATGGCTCATTGGTCCATGCTTTAACTTTACAATGGGGCTAAGCTCAAATACTGCTATGGCTTGGATAAGTGACCCCAAAGGCCCATGTGCCAAAGGCTTGGTTCCCTGCTCGTGGCACTATTGCGAGGTGGTAGAATCTTTAAGATTCTGGTTAATGTGCCCTCAAAGTGGATATGGGCAGCCCAGCCCCTTCCTCTTCCACTCTTTCACTTCCCAGCCACCATGAAGTAAGTAGCTTTTTTCTGTCTTGTGCTTCCTACCATGATATACTGCCTGGCTACAAGCCCAACAGCCACTGCTGAAAGCCATGGACTAAAAAACCAATCTCTGAAACTATGAGGCAAAATAAACTTTTCCTCTTTTTAAGCTGATTATCTTATACATTTTGTTACAATAATGGAAAGCTAACAACACAGTCCCTAATATTTCTTAAGTACTTATGGGAAGTACTTTCACTAATGCATTTTATGTGGCCAGCTATTAATCATTTTATAATCAACTAAGATATATTAAGCAAAAATCTGTGGCCCGTGGGCCAAATCTTCCTGCAATAAATGGCTCAGAAGCTAAAAATGGGTTTTACATATAAAGGTTGGAGAGAGAGATGAGAGAGAGAAGCCGTGACATATGGCCTGCAAAGTCTAGAATATTTACTAAATTCCAGGTGCTCTGAACCAGGGGCTAAGTGTGGGAAGGCATCATGGCTTGGGTGTGGTTCAGAGGCAAATGACTTGGGAAGCAATGTTGGGTCTCACGCTTGCTTCGTAGACAGGGATAAGGCCCCTAATTTCTTCCAAGAGAGTTTCTTTTGAAAATGAAGGGTAGGAATGGAACTTCCTTTCACTACAGGAGTTCCTTGGGACTAGGCCAGGGACCCAGAAATAAGGACATGTACTCTAGTTTGAGGCCTTTTAAAAATCTTGATGATCAAATTATTTTCTTCGTATTGGAAATTTAAGGATAACTCTAAAAGGTCATAGAACAAGGGACCAGGAGACAACAAACTGTGAGGGAAGAGGGACAAGAAATAAGGCGTATCATCACTGTCCTAGGTGACAAACATAGAATTATCATTTTGGGGTCAGAATATTGTTTTTAAGCAGAAAGTATTTTTCTACGTTTGAGCATCCCAATGCAAAAAGAGAAATACCAGAAGTATAGACCAAATACAAAGAAGGGAGAGGGATTCAATTTTTAAAATGCTCATGGCAATGCAAACCTGTAACGTCCAATGTGAACCAATTCATTGAGGCCTTAACATTCATTTGCTGGGGATGGAGGGGGCATTAAACCTGCCATCAGAGCCAACGCGGAGCGGCAGGCCGCAGAGGCCCACACTGGCTAGGGATGTGCGACTCCTCGACTTTGTTAAAATGATGGTATTCGACAGAAGTTACATCTGAGGTCAAGTGACCGCAATAACAGGGGACAAGGAGCGCTCTCAAATCATTCTCGGGGATGAAAATGACATAGAGCTGACATAATATCTGAGGGGAGATGAAACTCAAATCCTCGGCAGCTGAACACTTCACCTACTGATGGGCAGCCTGACCCTCGCCGATCTGATAATCATACCAGTGTCAAGGAGGGGGAGTCTCCAGCAACACGAGGCGCAGCTCCTGGTGTTTGGGGGGACAGAAGGCTTTGTCTCTGCTTCAGAAATGATGTTGTTAAAAGTTTCAATACTCAGCTCTAAACCTTTCAAATCAATGTCTTATTAGGAAAATTGGATTCCACCTACATGCATGGAATCGCTTCCCTTATGTAATTTTTCTCCACTCTGGGGATTTCTGGGCTAGCATTTTCAGCAATAAAATGTGTGTCTTAGTTCAATGACTGTCTTGATGTTATTTAAAGATTCAACACAATTCCATTCAAAGTGTAAGGATGGTCTCTAATCTGGGTTAATCTTCTAGTTTCAAAAGTACATAGGGGATGGGATGGGGGGGATGGGATGGGGGGGATGGGATGGGAGGGTTGGGAGAAGATGATTAATTGTAATGTCTCCCCCCCCCAAACACTGCATATGAAAGGACAATGTTGTAGAGATGGTTGAATATATTAATCCATGATAAAAGACTTGAGAAGAGGAAGCCTAAACTACATTTGAATTTAAAGCAAGTATTAAAATTAAAAACCCAAAAGGAGAAATATTACATTTAGTCAGCTGTTACAAAAAATACTTCACGCTCCATCATCCTCTCTGTAATTGCTCTAATATGAGGTTTGGTGTGGTAGACTGTAGTCCCATCTATCGGTATGTTTAAAAGATGTTATGGTATGTGTTTGTTTTTTCCTAAAATGCAAGAGGGGGCATCAAGGTGTGGCCCATCTGCATAACCACAACCGCTCTGCCTTCCGAAATATACCATGATTCCTTCCCTGCTGATACATTACAGGGTCCCAAAGCCAATAAATACAGTTGTCAGGAGGGGATGAATCAGCATGTATTTAAATCAAAGACCGCCGTGAAAGACTGCGCAGTTCTCTTCCCGGGACCTGTCAAACCCCGGAAGAGATTAAACATCTGACCCTCTTCATCCTCAACATCGCTCCACAAGAGACATTTCTGTCACTATTCCTGCCACTTGGCTTTCAAAGATGCCACAAAGCCTAGGGCGACCTCTGCTACATTTCAGTGTTGTTTATTGATTTCTGGCCCAGTGCTTAATAGTTTTCCCAGTCCCCCTGAATGGCTTTTGTAAGCAATGGGGTTTGTACATCTCACCGATCAATACCTTTTATATTTACAATAAAATTGAAACTGCTTCTGCTGGGGGCGCAGCCCAGCATTTGTCATCCTTCAGCGAGGGAAAACTATGTCATTATCTGAATTAAAACATTTATTTCTGATTAAGAGAGTGTCCTATCTCATTAATTTTTCCCTTTCCAATAGAACGGGAATAGAACCCTATTGATTTTTGCACTTTTACACATCTCCAGTGCTGGGAAGATAATTGAGAAGTTAGCCAGAATAAATGAAGTTTCAAGTCTACTGGGCCAGCCAATACCTTCCAAATTCAAGGTGTTTTTATGAAGCTAGATTTTAATTTGTTGGCAAGCTGAAGCAGTGGGACTTATTCGGCTGAGTAAATTGGATTAAGAGTAGGATCGGCTGGAAGCTTGTCTTGGGGAATGCAGAGGCCGGTTCCCTCTGGACAGCAGAGCCTTGCTTTGGATTTATGCTAAGACAGCTTCCAAATTGCCCTCCTCCAACTCCACCTCGCCTCAGGAAGTGCGGATCACTGACCCAAAAGCCCATTAACTCGTGTTTCCCTTCCTCGGTGCCATCACCTTAAAAACAACCAAGATCTAATCAGAGGCTGAACTAGACCTTCAGATTGTCAGCACCAATTGATTACACTTTATTAGAATAATGGGACTAAATCCAAGCTTCATTAAAAGGAATTCCCTCTGCTTGGAACCCTTTATTCCAGAGACCTTTCAATTACAAGCTCTTATGGCACACATAGGGGATACTGCTCACTTTGATATTTTTCTCATTAGGAGTTAACAGTCATTTGTTCTTATTTCCATATGCAGAGCCGGAGCCTTGTCTTCTCCTGGAAAGGCTGGAAAATGCACAGCCTCTAGGGTTAGGAGGATGCAGGGGCTACAGATAAATTAAACCAAACCATCTCTGTTAATGTCTTAATTTGTTACCCTCTCTGTAATTTATTTGTCACTGGCCCATTACTTTTAACATTCACACTCACTTCTATGTATCTTCAGTTCCTCTAAGAAAAACAGGTTTCATCTCCTTCGTTAAAGGAGAATGGGAACCAGGTAGCACTAAAGATCTTCCAGGTGATGGCTGGAGATTCTTCCAGGGAAGAAATGCACTAAGTGCCTTCACTGGTGAGCTGAAAATAGAGATCTGCCAAGGGAAGAGTTCATCTGGAAATGAGGCTGAGAACTTCAGTTCTCTCGGCTGTTTGGGGACAAGGTGAAAATCATGTTTCCTCTTAGAAGTAAATGCAGAATTGAAAATTAAGGAAATTATTTATCGACAAAAGACTTCTGAGTTGGATTTATGTGACATAGGACAGCCTGAAGTAGACAGGAAGGAATGTGTGTGTGTGTGTGTGTGTGTGTGTGTGTGTGTGCGCACATATCTGCAGCCCAAAAGAAAAAGAAAAAGAAATAGTAGATACAGAAGCACTTCAAGACGGCCTCGTTAAAAAAAAAAAAAAATCAACACAGCAGATTAAAAGTGCTGTGGAAGTGAAGAACTTAATTTCCAAGAGCATTTTAATGCATGATCCAAAGTACCAAAGTATGCAAAGGTTGAATACATTCATCACAAACAGTTCTGTTTTCTCTCTTTACACCAATGAGGAATTACAGGATTGCCAATGACCTTCCTCCCGATGAGGCTCTGTAATTATGGTCATTTATTATACAACTGAGATAAATGGATGGGATTTACATAGAATAAAAATATTATTTAACAGTTGCGTTATTGATGTGTGAAGTGTAATTTTAATTTATTTAAATGCTATAAATATATTGGTAATGTATCCTTTTCAAATTAACCTTCTGAACCACAACTGAGAAAACTTCAATTAATATTCTACTAAAATCTATTTTCTCATGTTTTACAGTCCTGTGCGTGGCTAAAAATGTACATTGTTCTGATGCCTTGGCACACTTTACCAGTATATTCTACTTTTCTTCTTGATTCATGACTTCAATTTGAAATTGAATTTCTTTAGATATCACTTAGAAAAATATATCTTCCTTTAAATAAAGGGTCCCTATTAAACTTTAAAATTGTTTTTGCTATAAATTACAAATGCAATGATTTGAGGGAAAATTCTATTTATGTTCATTGGATATATCAAAGTATTTTAAATATTTGATATATTTCCATCGAAATAATAAAATGGGGAAAGTGTTTAAGCCAACAGCTCTATCTTATTTAATTAGCATGTTGGCATAATCTCAATCACCTGCAAAGAAACGCTGGCTATACATTATGTTGAATGACTTGGTACCAAAAGCATATTGTATGTCTATATGCAGAGATAGACTTAGGTATTTTACTTCTGGGTTTATCTCTTTTGTATTCTGTCCAGTTGCCCCTGGCTGTCATTATTCCATGCTCATCAACAGAAGAGTTATAGTTTGCAAAAACCTATCAGGTAGGCTGGACACTAAGATAATTGAGGTGATGATCAGCCCAGCAAAAGACAATTGATAGTGATGGTGTCGGAGGCTCCACCTAACAAGATCGGCACCCTCTGTCTCCTTTAGCCTTTCTCTGGAATGGACCGAATATGGAATAACATGGACATGTCTGATGTGCATCCAGAGACGGGATAGCAGTATAATACTTCCTGGAGCTGCAATAGGATGGGGGTGTCTTGTGACATTGAGCCAGGTTATTAAATAGAAGTGTGAACTATTAAGAAATGATCTTGACCCTCAATACATTTTTTTATCAAAATCAAAAAATATTTGACACCACTGAATAGCCTACCACAGGCACAAGAAGGAAAATGCTTTATCATGGAAATTTGTACTATGTTCTTCAAAACAGAAGAGTTCACAATATATATATATTCCTAAATTTATAATAGCTGGACCAGGAGTCCCAATGATTCTCACAGTTGGATGTTAGGTGTGCTCTGAAATGATACTTGAAAATAGAATGGTTGACCAATTTTAATAAGAACTTCCTAAATTAAAAATAAAATTCTAAATTGCATTTTAAAGTGATGATTTGAAGTTTGCTAGTATGCCGGCATGATTTAATATAGTCTTCCTAAGAGATTTTCAAATGCATTTTCATTTCTATTAAATGCCCAGACTCCTTGGTATGAAGGAGATTTTAAGGTATATATGGAAGCCTGTAAAAGCAGATTCTGGGGTGCCTCCAAGATTTTTGTTATTTAGCTACCTTAGCCTCTCAGGTTGTTTTCCTTACACCCTACTCACCTGTCCCTACCTTTTTTTTTTTAATTGAGGGACCACTATCATTCTTATATCCCTTACTTCCCATTGAATTTTTAAGTCTAAATACTGCATACTGTAACAGTCTAATTGCAGTGACAAAAAACTAATGTAGCCCACTGACAATGGACTTAAACCAGAAAGGATGAAGAAAGTCCTAGTTTTGCATGGCTATTAAACACCCTATAGTCTATATAAAAATATGCCAAGTTGAGGCTTAATAGTAATAAAATAGTATGGGTATTGCCCTCCATCCTGGCTGAATGAGCAATGCCCCCTGATTGGGTAATTGACAAACTACATACTGTAACACACTCCAGAATAGCCCTGCTTTTTCATTATGTTGAACAATAGGTTAACTAGATAACTCTGCACTTGGCAAGATTGCTTTCCACTGACTTCAAACCATCTTCTTTTCTCTGCAAGCTATTGCTCCCAGTGATATTTCTGCATTCTTCTCCCCAGCAGTGCTCTTCAAAGCCAGTTACAAACTAGCTCAGTGGTGCTCAGATTCCACTGTTTTACCTTTCCCCAGGGTCACTTGCTTTGGAAGGAAACCAATATAGATTAACAGGAAGATATACTGCCAGATTCATGGCATGGAGAGGTCTTCAAATGCATGCTGGCTCTGCTGGGATTGACTCTGCTTCAATTTGACTCCTGTCTGCAATTAGTAAAGAACTGTGTTCTGAAAACTTCGTCTTTAAGACTCTAAACTACAAGCAAAAGCCCTATCTTTAAGGACTTGAGTATGCTATTTGCTTTTTTAAATGCTATTGATCATAACACATTGTCCAGTAGGCCATGTGGAGTCTAGGCAAGAATTTGTAGCCTCTTTTTTTGCCTTCCAATCAGCATGAATCAGCATGGTGTACAATCCCTTAGACACAGCTCCGAGGCTCTCTGTCATGCCCCCTGTGCAGCTGGGGAGGTGAGACCTGCTCACTTAATACTGAATATCGATTGATTTATAACAAAGTGATAGATAGAACTATTGTCATTGGAATTACATTGAGTTATAGCGACATGGTTTTCTGTTCCACAAGCCACTCCCCATATGTACCATAACTCAACCTCTAAATGACAATAATACTATCTATGAAATTTATATTCATGATGATAAATTAATTCTCTTTTTGGCCGGACCACCAGCAGCACGGACTTGTAATTTCCAAACAGCGTTTATGGCATTAACTTGGGAATACTATCCATCAAGTCTGATGACAAATGTGGAAGATGATGATCTTGCCCGCCTCTGGCTCAAGCAGCAGTTGGGTTCAGGAGGAGAAAGAAGACTGTGACAGAAAAGCCGGAGGTGGGTGGCCTCTGCAGCCTGCCTCACGAACAAGTGAGACAAGAAACTGCAAAAACGTTTCACTTCGAAAAGTTACTTCCCTAATGACTTTTACAGAAACAGTCTTGGTCCTGCTAATAATAACCACAGCTGCTATTTATGTAGATCCTACTACCTACCAGCCACTGAATATTCATTATCTCAAATCCTGCCTATGATCCAGCAAGGTGTACATGATTTTACCCATTTTGCAGATTAAGGAGACTGAGGAGGCTGGGCACTGATGGCTCATGCCAGTAATTCTAGCTACTTGGGAGGCTGAGATTGCAAGGATCACGGTTCAAAGCCAGCTAGGGCAAAAAAAAAAAAAGTTTGCAAGATGCTCCCTCCAATAAGGGCAAAATAGTTTCTGCTGGGTATTGAGGGGGTGGGGGGGAGAGGGAGGGGGCGGAGTGGGTGGCAAGGGAAGGGGTGGGGGCAAGGGGGAGAAATGACCCAAGCCTTGTATGCACATATGAATAATAAAACAATAAATAAATAAATAAAAGATGCTCCCTCCACCCAACACTCAACTCAATGGAAAAAAGCCGGGTGTGGTGATGTGTGCCAGTCATCCTAGAAACAACAGGAAGCTTAAAATAGGAGGATGGCAGTCCAGGTCAACGTGGGCAAAAAAGTGAGACACTGTCTTCAAAATAACCAGAGTAAAAAGGGGCTGCAAGTGTAGCTCAAGCAGTAGAGCGCCTGCCTAGCAAGCACAAAATCTTGAGTTCAAACCCTAGTGCTGCCAAAAAAAGGACTGAGGAGCAAGAGGTCATAGAAGCAGTGATTTGAATCCACAGCTGCCTAGTTTCAGAGTTAGGAGTCCCACAGACAGGCTTTCATGGTGGGCTTTTCTGAGTATTGCACAAAATAATCTTCATCAACACCACTAACAAAAAGCATTGTGATTTGATGTGAAAGAAAACGAAGCATTCTAAGTAAGTGGAGACTGGGTAGACCTCTAATATAATACCATCTTAATAAGGGGTAAGGGGTTAGCAGAGCTGCACTTGTGAGCTTAGATCCTAGAGCCAGACCAACCTGGTCTTGCAATATGGGTCTGCTGCTTACTAGCAAGTCACTTAACCTGGCTGGGGTTTGAAAGCCAGGACTGTGGAAAACCAGGGGCGGGGGGAGGATGGGAAATCTGTAAACATCAAGTTTAGATGCTACAGGAATATGTTAACACAGCTGTACATGACAAAAATAAATAGCGTCTGTTCATACAGGTGGCCTCCTCCATGAAGCTCTTGAACATTGTACTATTTTACCCTGCCCTTTGTCTTCTAGACTTCCTGTTGCAGGGTGGGGCAGGCAGAGATGGTGAGGAAGGAGGATTCAAATAGCCACCCCAGAGCCATTCGTGGGCTGGGAAGCTCCTGTGTCTCACTTGGAAGAGGGGTTCTCCTGTACACCAAGAAACAGCATTCTTCCTTCTCCTTCTCCCTCCCTAGTCAACACATCCAAACCAACCCCACCAACACCCAACCAACCCCATCCTGACCAGTCTTTCTCAAGCCATCAAGTGAAATTCTGCTGGATTATGAAGAGAAAAGCTGAAAATAAGTACAGAGCCTGGCCTGGGGTCACTCTGTTGGGACGAGCAGGGTTGAAGAAGGATACCAGAGTCAGGGACCCCAGGCAGGGACCACAGAGAAACGCCCAGTCTTCCTGCCTTCAGTAACAAACCTGCAAGCCCCAGCACAGTCACCACAAAGTCCTCAAGTGACCAACTTCAGTCTGGTTGTCCTCTCTCCAAATCCTCAGTGCTTTCCAGCTATAGTTTAATAGCCACCCCACTGCAAACATTGTTTAGCTACACTTCACAACATCACTGCGTGGATACATTATTCCTGTGTTTACAGGTGAGCACACTGAGGCTCAGAGGCAAACTTGCTCCAGGTTTCACCACCAACGTTTCACACTCAGGCAGTTTGACTCCAAGACCTTTTCTTTTCTTTAATCAGCCTTGTCCCTATCCGATGGCCCAGCTACAGGGGTCACTCTGTGTTGGCTGAATACTCTACAGAGAACAAGAAGTTGCAGTTTTGGAGAAGGTGGGCTATAGGGCCGACAGCCTGTGTTTGAATTCTAGTTTTGTCATTTCCTAGCTTATGTACTTAGCTATCTGCCAGTGCCTACATTTCCTTCCTTCCTGTAAAATGTGAATGGAGCCTGCCTGTCTCACACAGCTGGTGTTACAATTAAATGTGCGCGTTAATATTTACAAAACACTTAGAGAAGCCCTAGAACAAAGTATTCAGTGACTTAGGAAACCCCATGGTATTTTTCATCCTGGGAGTGTTTAATCATGCCATTTCTGTCCTCTGGATCCCTCTACCTTCTTCTTCACCCACCCTTCAGGATCAGCCTTTAACTCAAGTCTTCAAAAACATTCCCTACATATAACGATGTGTATTGAAAACTACTGACCACCAAAGGGGATGAACTGACCAAAGTAAAGTATACTCACAGCAGGGATACATAGAAAAACCCCTTTGACCATTGACTTAGGAATTAATAACAAAAGACAGGACAGTAAAATAAGTACAGTGTGGGAAGGGGTACTTGTGGGAAGGTGAGAGAATATGGTTGATGGGCTTCCTACACATGCATACGAACTAGAATGCTGAAACCTCTTGCAATTGCTTTAAGTGGGGTGGAAAGGGGGTTGTAGGGGTTTTGGCGGGGGGGGGGGGAGATGGTGGGGGTGAGCTAACCAATGTACAATGTAAGCCTCTTCAGAATTGTCACAATGAAACTCCCCTGTGCAATAAATATATCCCAATTTGAAAAAAAAAAAAAAAAAACCCACAAAAGGCAGGATCCCTTCTCTCTACTCCTGCCGCTCACAATGTTCACACTGGTCCTCAGATGGTACTGGCTACAACAGGGACACTTGTCCATCCAAAAGTTTCTGCCCGCATCTATGTGAGCACAGACAGCTGTAGAAAATATGAGGGTCGGGATAAGAACCGTGAGGACCACTGCCCAGAGGGAAGAAGGATGCTCACTTCAGTAGATCTTTATCCTGTTTAGGGAACAAGGGGCAGGCCCTGGGGCTCTCCTGGCTATTTGCTCGGAGAGGATTAGGTGACACATAAAGAGCCTGGGCTCACTGTCTCTATCTCTTGTGGCCTGGGATCTTCAGGCCCCCTTCCTGCTCTCAGAGAATTAATAGGAAAAGCAGCAGAGATCCCTCTGGATGGTGCTGGAGAGAAAAGCACCATCTACAACACAAAGGTCTCCCAGGAGGAGAACTAACCGTCCTTTGCTTCCAGGAGATGGCTCTTTCTCCTAAGATCCTGTGCCGCGGACCACAACAGTTTAGTTAATGGTGTGATATAGGCTTCCAGTTGTCCTGGGAAGCCTGATGCCTGCGGGCCTTGCTGCTGGTGGGGTGACCCAGGCTGTCTACCAATGATCTGACCCAGAGTCTACAAGATGACAGTTGTCTAAATGGACTCCCACTGTGAGAGGCCTCTCTTTAGAGTTACAGTGATAACAGTCCCATTGTCAGGCACTGGCCCAGGCGTCTCCCTATATACTTCATTTTCTCTGTCTTTCTATCTTATTTTTAACTGACACACAGTAATTGTAACATTTATGAGGTGCATTATGATATTTTAATGCATGTATGCAATATACAAAGGTCAAACTAAAGTAATTAGCATTTCCATCACTTGAAGTATTTCTCCTGTCTTTGTGGTAAATACATTAAAAATCCTCTCTTCCAATATAATGAATTATGTTAACAACACTCCTCCTTCTGTGTGCTTTCTCCCGCCTTCTATCACTTCTACCTACATGCTTTTCAATCCTTACAACCGAGGGTCATGCCTAGAAAACAGATGAAGGGAGAGAAGTCAAAGCCAGATCCATTCAGATGCACGGGTGACGACTTTCCCTTTGCCTGAGAAGGAGGGGTAAGGGCAGAGGATGATTTGGTGGCCTTTGATAGACTATGGTCCTGGCTTCCATGGCAACAGGATGGTCACCCCCACTCCGTCCAGTTCCGTCTGATGGGAAGAAAGTCGGACTGGGTGTGGAGGAGCCCAGGGTGCAGCTTCTGTCCCCAGCAGTGACAAGGTTAATCCTGGGTAAATCTAGGGTCTCCGGGAAAAATCGGGATAATTAGAAGTAATCAACCTCAGTCATGGGAAGAAGTGCATGTATAAACCATGTTCTCAGGAGCCAGGATGGCGTTTGCCAGGGTTCAGAGTGCATAATGATGGAGGACCCCTGCAGGGTTAAAATACGGATTCTCAGGCATTGGCTCCCAGATTTAAAACAACCAGTCCAGTCCATCTTCACCCAGAACCCCTCTTTTTGCATCTCTTTTGTATATTGTGGTATCAAGTAGGATTTCAGTTGAAGGAGAATTGCACGATTTAAGCATTAAAATTTTTTAAAGTGGAAAGTTTCCAGTGCACTGTCACACACAAAAATGCTTCGGGTAAGCCACTGGTGCTCCCCAGACGACAGCAATTTTAGTGAAGCCTTGGCCATCAGAAGCCCTCTGGGAAGGAATACTTCTGGAGAACCTAATTTTCCTGATAGCATTAAAACTTTTTATTAAATGTTAATCGTTTTGCGGGGAATATGTTACACTCTTCCCTGCCTTTTAAAAGAGAAACTAAGGAACATAATTAAACTGTTGTTTGAAAACCCAGAACCACCCACTGATGCTGTGTGGCCATCCCAAAGGATCTGAGGCCAGCCCAAAAGGCCAGTCCTGCCAAGCTTGGTGTGGAAAACAGGTCCATCTGAATCCACTCTCAGTCTCCCCGACTTAGGCCACAGTTTATGCAACACAGAGTGAAGGCAGAACAATGTGGCGAGAGTGGGAAACTAGAGATTCAGGAGGGCAAACCCCAGCATCCACTCCACCAACCAAGAGCCGCAGACCCCGGAGGAAGTCCCTTCATCCAGGCCTCACTTTCTTTTTATAAGGTAAGGGGTGAAACCAAGCAATCTTCAGGTGAGGGGTTCCCTGCCTTCAGGGACCAGATAGGGATGCTGGTGGCCAAAGGAAGCAAGTGCCAACGACCAGGTTGGAGAGCGTGAAGGCCCTTTGCTATCAGACCTCCTAACTTATCAAGGAAAGATGCAATTTTCTGTGAAATATCTGGATTTCTTAAATGTTGGCATCTGCGGGATATACGAGAGGCTGGCTCCCTTATTTTCCTTCCCTCTCTCTTTCTGGGAGGCCCCCAGACCTTCAGAGACTAGAACACAACGTAGCATGTGCCCCGTTTTCTTGGAGTTAGGGTTGTGGATGCAAATTGTTTGCATAAATTAGAGTAAATCATAGTTTACTATATATGAAAACGAGGCAGAGGCCTCATTCTAATTCACATGTAAGGCCCTAGCTGCAAGAAAGGTGGGAAACACAGGCCCAGTAAAATCCATCTGTGGGCCCTGAGGTCTTTTACAAGACAGGGAAACACATCTGCCTGGGTAGACAGGCCTCAAGTAGCCCCAGGACTGGGGAGAAAGAGCTGATGGGCCACCGACACCCACTGGCTGTTTCTGTTCAAAGTTTTCTCCACAGTCCTCTTCATTCCTGGGGGACCCTTGGGTGTTTGCCCATCCAGGGAGAATCCAAGCCTCTCTCACATGTTCTCCAGACTTCTCCAAAAGAAGTCCAAGGAAACACTATTCTGTTTCCCAGAGGAGGGTCTGGCTAAGCTGAACCCCTATGGTTTCCCTCTGTCCCTTCTAGTCTGTTCCAAATTGAGCAGCTGGGGGCTTCTGACAAGGGGTTCAGGTTTCACCTCTGTTACTCTTGAGTTGCCCAAACTGGAGTTCATTCCGAGGTGGTATATGTGTGGGAAGACTTAGGGACTTCCATGAGGCAGTATTGTGACCACTCTTTTTTACATACAAAAATGGCGTTACTTACCAAGGACCTACTAAGTGCCAGACATCATTTCTAAGCCCCAGAGCAACCCTAAGGGGCAGGCACCACTGCCCCCATTTTACAGATGAGGTAACCAAGACTTGCAAAGCTTAGTGACTTCCCTAGGCTCCCCCAGATAGTTAGTGTCAGAGCCAGAATGCAAACACAGACTCATTTTTTCCTCCTTGATGAACTAGGGGATGGGGACTCCCACACACAGAGCAGGTTCTCTTTTAAAGTCAGCCAGATGCCTGGGGCAAGCCTGCCAGAGGGTTAGACAATGTGATTCTGCCTCCTAGTGGTCAGGCCAGCAGCTCAGCTCCTCACTAGGGTGGGGTCACATCTCCCCTCTCCTGCAGCCCTGAGGCATCCTGGCAGCTGATTATATCAAGAAGTGGGCTTGGCCACTCTGGGACACTGAGGCCTGGGAGCAAGTGGAAGCAGCTGGCTCCCATTCTCAGGCCCTGTCACCTCTCACCCGGGTGTGGCACCAACAGCTTGGGGCCCTCAACCTTATGAGTCCTGCTCAGATGGAACACAGGGCTCATTGACTCCCTGCCTGGTGCAGGGCACCTGTGCACCACAACCCTTGTTCCTACTCCCTGGCCTCCCCCAGGTGGTGCCTAACCTCTAACCCCTGATTATTCAATCTCCAGAATGCCATGTGAGAAACTGTTCAGACTGGGAAAGTGGCACTGGGACAGTATGGCTATCCTGATCCAAATGGCTTAATTACCTTGAAAAGTGTCCTTTAATAATTATTATAGACAGATGATAGATAGATAGACACTGCAAACCTAGCAATCTTCAATGCAGCACGATTTTAATTATTTATTTAAATGTAAAAACAAATATTAACAAACACAATAAGAGATGTCACTGAGACCCTCCTTGGGTCTACTGTGCTAAGGATTTCAAATCCCAGACACCTGATACCCTTCTTCCAAGAAGAAGCTCTGTCATGCTAATTAGCTAAACAAAAGGTTCGTCTCTCCCTCTCCTGTAAATGCACAGTTCCCTGTTCTGAGCATGTATGTTGTTAGATGATGGGGATCTCGAAGGAGCTCTTCCAGCCCCTGGTGACTTTGAGTGGCAGCAACATTCTCTACTGGGAGTGAGGAATCCCTGTATGGCCAGGCCAACTGCTACCATTGCTTCTGCAATGAACTCAGTAACATAGGAGTCCTGGTTTAAAAAATAAAGGTATTAATTCTAGTGACTCCACAGCAAGCCATTCATTTGCACATCCCTCCCATCCCAAACTCATATGTTGCTTAAACCTATAAAATAAATTATTTTGTGACACTTTTTGACCTTTGAGAATATCTCTGGTCGTATTCACTTAAAATGCATTTTTCTCTTCCAAGCCTGTTAACTCCTATCCATACTTCAGGATCCTGCCCAGACATTGCCCTTCCCTTCCTGCCTTGTAGTTGAACAGGACAGACACTTACTAAGAAAAACCAAACAATGCAATTATGGTTGTATGCTTTCATCTGTGTATAAAACTCAGGAAGAATCAATAAAACTTGACATAAGTAACTTCTGACTTTAGAGGAAGTTATGGTTCATAGGGATACAGATCAAAACCAAAAAGTCATTTAAATGTTTTACTAGACTAAGTTAATTCTTGCAGTTCCCCTTCTGATAGCACTATCAAGAACCATATTGAAAAATGTTACATGCCCAAGGGACCACAAATAAATACATGCTTAAATGAAACTAAAGAAATTTAATTAAGTATATGAACAGTTATACTAAATGATTTCTCCGGGAAGCCAATGGGAAATTACAGCTAACAAGTAGCTACAGAATAAGGTCTGTTGTTGAGAGGTTATTAACCTAATCACATAATCACATTTCACCACCAACCATAGCCATCTGATTCGCCCATGCCCAAATAAAACCATTGTTAACCCTTCTTAATGAAATCAGAACTGGAAGATGAGGGTGACTGGTTTAGGAACAATATCTTCTTTAAAAAACAAGACTTACAATTTTCTTCTTCTAACTCCAAAAAGACTTTACCATTGTTCAGTTAAAAATCTGAAACTGTCCAACTTAAAAAAAAAAAAGACAATGTTGGAAATGAAATTCCTGGATGTTTCTCTTCACAAAAATCATTGACAAAGGGGGAATAAACAAATTGGTTTTGCTCTCAAAATTTGGTGAAGCAAATTTGTTCCAAGACTGAAGTGTTCCTTGCCAGTTTTAAACCCAAGGTGTATTTTTATAGCCAAGAACTAGAGCCCTGAACACAGGGAGCTACAGAATAATGGAAACGCTGACCCAGCCTTCACTCTGCAGCAGGAATGGTGCCACTGTAATTTATGGAGAACACATTTTGGTTTTGTCAGGTTTTTAAACATAGACTGTTATAAATTTGAAGGAGGACTGTCTTGTTAAAGCTTCAAATGGCATGTGTTAGTATTGGTTATGCATCATGTCCTCTACTTAGAATGGCATTTGTATCTGGAATGGCATTCCAGATGTGATGACAGTTTATCACAATGGGAAAAGAGGACACTGAATCCTGCTTTATTTTCAAAACAGTATTCACTGATTGAAAGCATCGTGGTCATTATCAACACGACATGACCAGCTAGAAAATCCTGGCAAAGTGTCGGGCCATAAACACAACTCTCCTCCTTCCTTTCTTCCGTGACACAGTATTATTATTATTTTTTTAATTTTTATTATTTTATTATTCATATGTGGATACAATGCTTGGGTCATTTCTCCCCTCTGCCCCTACCCCCTCCCTTACCACCCACTCCGCCCCTTCCTCTCCCCCCCACCCCCTCGCTACCCGGCAGAAACTATTTTGCCCTTATTTCTAATTTTGTTATAGAGAGAGTATAAGCAATAATAGGAAGGAACAAGGGTTTTTGTTGGTTGAGATAAGGATAGCTCTACAGGGCATTGACTCACATTGATTTCCTGTGCATGGGTGTTACCTTCTAGGTTAATCCTTTTTGATCTAACCTTTTCTCTAGTTCCTGGTCCCCTTTTCCTATTGGCCTCAGTTGCTTTTAAGGTATCTGCTTTAGTTTCTCTGCGTTAAGGGCAACAAATGCTAGCTAACTTTTTAGGTGTCTTACCTATCCTCACCCCTTCCTTGTGTGCTCTCGCTTTTATCATGTGCTCAAAGTCCAATCCCCTTGTTGTGTTTGCCCTTGATCTAATGTCCACATATGAGGGAGAACATACGATTTTTGGTTTTTTGGGCCAGGCTAACCTCACTCAGAATGATGTTCTCCAATTCCATCCATTTACCAGCGAATGATAACATTTCGTTCTTCTTCATGGCTGCATAAAATTCCATTGTGTATAGATATCACATTTTCTTGATCCATTCATCAGTAGTGGGGCATCTTGGCTGTTTCCACAACTTGGCTATTGTGAATAGTGCTGCAATAAACATGGGTGTGCAGGTGCCTCTGGAGTAACCTGAGTGACACAGTATTATTTGACTGAGATTTACTGTGAACACTCAGTGACACGACCTATTCTAGACATTGGAGATTAAATGCTGATTACCATGCCTCTCTGCCCTCTAGGATCTTAGGTTTTATATAAAGATCTGTAAAAAGTTCTATGTGTATGTATACATGGATATCAGATACACCTTCCAAAACATTTGTTATTAACCAAGGTAGAGAGAAATCCCAATGACAGCTCACATGAGAAAAGGGACCCAGCAGTAGGTAGTGAGTCCTACAGTCCTGTTCCATGGAGCTATTGGGTGGGTGGGTGGGTGGGGAGTGTGAAAGGCTAACCTCAGAGGTCTGAGTGGTGAATACAGACTTCATTCTCCAGAGCTCTGGGATTGATTTCTTCAAGGGAAGGGGTAGATTTGTAGGGAATCCTACTACCAATCTGTCTCTTATCCGATTATGTTTTTGCCTTACTTCTGACTGCTGTTGTAAAGGGCAGTAATTTCTGTGATTCTCTCAAAAGGAGTTGAGCATCACGGTCTTCCTTGTTTAGGAATTTTTAAGGCAATTGTCACTATTAGAAAACTCTTAATAGGTAGACACTGTGATAAGCCCAGGGATAACGGGAGCAGGCTTCTTTAAGTTATGACCTTGCTGAGATGGGGGATAAGCCAAAACTATCTATCTCAAGTAGCATTAGGACCAATGCAGATCAAAGCTCAGAGCTCAATTGGGCAGAGCAGTATGGGGGAGGAGCAGAGGGAGAAGGACCAGAGCACTACAAAATGAGGCCCCTGCATGTGGCAGGCACTGTGATGCATCTTGCCGTGGAGTATCATGTTGCCATGAAAAATGTTTATAGAGACCATAATAATAGCTAACCACTACGGCGCACTCACTTGGCCATGTGCCCTTTATTTCATTTGAGTGTCACAGCAATCTTTTGTTAATGAAGAAACTGAGTCTTCAGGGAAGGGCACTTTGCCAAGGTGCAGTGACCCATAAGTTCTGAGACAATCTTACTTCATACGCAAGGTCTTGGGTTAATTATTGGTAGGGTCCCTTTTCACTTTCTGATGTGTTCCCATTTGGGAGGTAAGTTATATGGTTATGCAGGGTCACAGCTAGCAGGTGGTAGAATCAGGATTTGGACTCCAACATTTGACTCTGAAGCCCACCCTCCTAACCATTATACTGTAAATACATGTTAGGAAATTTTGTGGGAAAACCAGGAGAGAGCAAAATTGTATGTGTATGTTATCCAAATTGTTTTTTAAGCATTCAATGCACAGAAAAAAGTCTGAAAGGGAATGCATGAGTGATTAGATATAAATGGAGGGACTATAATAGATTTTTAAAATAGTTCTTTCTATTTTATATTTTCTAAAATTTCTTCTATTATAATGTATGACTTTGGTAATGAAAATAATATTCTTTAAAATACAGGCATAAAAATGTATCTCAAGTAGTATTTCATGAATAAATATTCTTTGATATTATAGATGTTATCAAAAATTAAGTACAATGAAGCTAAAAAGAAATGAAGGAGGAAGAGGAGGAGGAAAGGAGAAATCCTTTTGACTAGGCATCATGAGAACAGAGAGCAGACCCTAACCATGGTGATGCTCTAAATTCAGTGACCTTGTGTCCCTAGAAGCCTCCAGAAAGTAAAATCTAAAGGAGAATGCAGTGTAATGGCCACGTACACAGGCTTTACAGTCATGACAGATATTAGAGAGACAAGTGGGGGGATTGAATATGGACTGGATATTAGATAATATGGAATTACCATCCCCCCAATTGTATTCTGGGTAATGTGAAAGAAGTTCCTTCTTCCTGGGAGATGCATGCCTACATATCCAGAGTAAGGTTTTTCTCATCAGTTCTGTAAACTTATATTCAAATGGCTCAAGGAGAAAAAAGAGTGAGTATGAGTGTGTGGCGGGGGGTGGAGAAAGAGCCAATGTAGTTAAATGATAATAACCACTTCATCTGTTTGGAGAATATGTGTGTACTTATCATACTATACCCTGAAATATTTAGGTATGTTTGGAAAACTTCAAAATAAAAAGCTAGGATGAATTTTTTAAAATCATTTGAAGTAATGATACAAGAAAACAAAACAAAGCAATATATATATTAAGATAGCAATACTAAATAGTCTAGGCTTTAGAGCCAAAAAGTCCAATTCTGGTTATATGGCATAAGTTCTATGTAACCCTGGGCCAGCCTTTTTAAACTTTAGTTGTAAGTGAAGTTTGAGAAATGGTGATGATAACACCAGCTTCCCAGGTTTTTGCAAGAATTAAAAGAAGATTGTGTGTGAAGCATCTATCATAGTACCTGTCCATTGTTCATGGGAGTAAACATAATCTAATCGAGCAGTACAAACTAGGGGTCCTTATGAAGGCCTGCAGGACATTTAGGGATTTAAAATAAAGGAAGGTTTTTTTTCCTTTGCAGCCATTTTTTTCATGAAAATACAACTAAGCTTGATATTCCAAGGAAAACACTAATAATTCAGTTGAAATCAGGTGGAATAAAGTGATCTAATAGTCTTTGTTGTCTCTGACTGTACCTATTCAACCCCAGGTGGTTCCTATTGCATTTGTGTTGATGTGTTCCGTCTTAGCCTGTCTCCCCTACCTCTATCCTAGGTTTCCAGCGAAGGGGAAAGCAACTCAGGTTCAAGCCACGTGGGTGCCTCCACTGTGTCTTGGTAGATCTGGTGCTCACAAATGGAGGATAACCTTGGGTTTCTTTACCAGAAGCCTAACAAAATGAAACAAGACACAAGTTGATGTACTGGTGATGATTATAATATTAAAAATTTCAGTCTTCACCATTTTTCCCAAGAACACATTTGTTGAGCACTTATGTATACCTATAATACGCTGAACATACAGAGGTGAACATACAGAGGGACAATGTCCCTGCTCATAATTTGGGGGTGGTAGGCATTGACAGGTATATCATTTATGACAATGATATATTTGCACAGCACTTTATAGTTTATGCACCAGTTCCTTACATGGCTTCATTCAGCTAACCATACAGAAGAAACGTCCATTATAGGTATCTTCCCATTAAATTCCCTTATTTTATCCTCACAAAAGAATAGGAGGACACACACAGTAGGACAGAGAAAGCTTCAGTCCTGGTCTCAGTATATCATCCAAATCATGATATACCACAGCCTCAAGACATGACATTCACATCTGATTTATCTTCCATCCTCATCCCCTGCAAGGACCCCAGAAAACAGCAGCTACACAATTAATGCTTGTTGAAAGAAGAAAGGAAGGAAGGAAGGGAGGGAGGAATGAAGGAAGGAAGGGAGAAAGGGAGGGAGGGAGGGAGGGAGGAGGGAGGGAGGGAGAAAAGGGGGAAAGAGGGAAGGAAGGGAGGAAGGGATTCAAACTCTAAGAATTTCCTCAAGCATTCTATGTACTTAATGTGTGTTGGTCTTTATGAGAAATGCAAAGGAAACTTAAGAGACATGGTCCCTGCCCACAAAAGGCTTTTGATGAAATAATTTCAAGATGATAAGTAAGCTTATTTTTAAATAAGAAAAAAATGTAAAGAAAAATCATAGCCCCAAGGGTGGGGCAATTTTATAACCTTTATTAAATGAAAGAAAGAAGTTGTAATTACAGGGACATACACATTAATTCATTGCAAGTTCATGAGGGTGACTTCTCTTTTGATCTGTAACATCGCTAAATTAAACTAAGGTTCAGTTGGTAAAGTTTGCACCAAATAAAAATCCTAATGAAAAATCTCAGTGAACTGAAAATCCCGTTTGAGCAGGGGCTCCCATGTCAGTTTTGCAATCTCACTTACATATTCAATAGCCATCTCTCATCATTACCAATAATAAACTAGCAGCTCTTAAAGACACAGGTATTGATACTGAGTTATATATGCATAAATTAACTGCCACTCAAGTAAAGAAGAAAAATCTATGTAAATCTGCATTAATCTTTTATTGGCTTTTCCACTTGTCATAAACAGTTTGTAACCATATATACATCATCATGCTAAACACCATGTAAAACCTCTCACTCAATAATCCAATTGATATCCAGGTAATAGATCCAGGGGCAACAGTTCTCAAATGGGCCATTTTATAACCTAGGCAAAGGTTAATCATCCTTAGCTTCCTAAGTGGGCTCTCACCCCAACTCCTGGTGCTCACTAGCGACTTTCCAACAGCATCCTGTTTTATGGTTAATTATTCTTTACTAACATTAACGTATTCCGAACTGGAACGATCAAACAATAAGCTGAAAGAGATGTCGATTAACTTTTATTGTTGTTGGACTTTTTTTTTCCCACACTTAAAAATAAAATTTGTTTGGTGAAGACTGAAATTTTATCTATCCCTTACTAAATCTTTGTTTACCTATAGCTTTCCCTGAATTTCCAAATGGATTAAAAGGAGCTTCTAAAATATATAAGCCCCTACAATATAAGAAAGTCTATTTGAAGAGTAGGAAATTTGATTAAAGAAGAAGTAGGGGTGAAAAAATAAAAATGAAATAAATTTTAAAGTTAAAAATGACTGAGCCTGTTGTGGACTTGGTATCCTTGCTATCTCTTGAATATTAATGACATTAAATTTCAAATTTGGCTTTGAACTTTCTAGAAACAAATGCAAGAGAAATAGAATTCACTCATTCATCCACTTATATATCATATATTTATTTTGCATATTAAACGAAAGACATTTTGTTAAATACTGAATACACAGCATGGGATAAAAAAAAAGATTTAATTTTTCCCCTTAGAGAACTTATCATCCAGGTCTGCAGACAAATTTTAACAGTTAGACATATAGTTATAAATTATGAAAATTCCATAAAAGAAAAGAATAGTGTTCTAAGAGAGCAAATATTAGGGAAGATAAAGATCAAACTTTACATGAGAGAAAGTGAAATGGAACCTGAGGCCTCCCTGAGTGGCCTCCTAATTTCCATTTTCCCTTCTTTCTTAATAGAACTCCAGGCTTTAGCAAGGCCCCAAGAAAACACTGCATGTCCAGCTTCCTTCACAGCTGGAGAGGATCAGGCGACTTTGGCCAGTGAAATGTAAGTTGCAACTCATGTGGGCTTCTGGAAAGCCAGTAGCTTCAGCTGCTTCCCACCTCCTCCTGCGAGGGCCTATGGGGACTGTAGCTCCAGTGGTTATTAGGACCTTGAGTGACCTAAGGTGAAACGTATGTCTGAGGGTGGCAGAGGAGAAAGACCGGAACCCAAACAACACTCTAGAGACACCTACAAACTCCAGACTCTGCATAAAAGAGGGAAAAAGCCAATGAGTTTCATTGTTGCTTGTAGCTGAACACAAAGCCACCTCAGAAGACACAGTCAGCCAGAGGGTTGAGAAAGGAGGATTCCAGCTATGACTGTCAAGTTGGGAAGACCTTGCAGTACTTCAGACCCCGGAAGTATATCTGTGCAGATGAAGCTTGACCAAGGGATGGATGTAGAGGATGAGCTGAAGAGATGGGCGAGGCAGGGTCAGTTACTCAGGTTCTGCCTAAGAGTTGATGCTGTGGTGTAAGACACAAGTAATTTAAGTCAGTGGCTTCTGAACATTTTTGTGGACACTGCTTTGGTCTGGATATGGTCTGGATTGTACTCCATGGAAACTGTGTTGACTTTTAATCCCCATTGTGAGGTGTAGAAACTTAATCTAACTATGGTGTGAAGAGGTGGAGCTATTGGATTAAGATTAGGAAAGGTCATGAGGATGGAGCCCCCATAACTAAGTTCTGGTAGCTTTATAAGAAAAGGGAGAGACCACAAGAGACATACACATCTTCCCATGCCACCTCAAGACACTGCCAGCAAGAAGGCTGGACCTCTTGAACTGGGAGACAAAATAAACCTCTTTTCTTTATAAACTCTGCAGCCTCAGGTATTCCATTATAGTAACAGAAAAGATACAAATGTAGCCACTGAACTCTTTCTTCAAATAAAATGCAGAAAACAAATAAAGTAAAGCTGCTCTGGGCAGAAGCTGGAACTCAAGTCATCAGAACTCATTCCTTCCTCTCCCTTTGCTCTCCTTTTCAACCTCCTGACAGCTCCACAGGCTGCCCAAACGATCCCCGAGGCTCTTGGGAACACAGTGTAAAAACTATGGAATTCTATGATTCACAGTCTGCAAGGTAAGCCAGGCACTCAAGAGAAACACAAGTCTTCCTAGTATTGAGACAAAAGAGAAATGTTTCCTGTGGGTCTTCCCAGGGAGAAGTTTGCAATGACCTGTCAGCTGAGGCACAACTCGGAGAAAGCCATTTTAAGGGTGGGGAAGGGGCAGGGTAGCAGGGCTGGAACAACACGAAACATTGCACCCAGATACTCTGCCCTCCCAGGGCCGGCTGAACCCAGGAGAGCCCCGCCAAGCACTGGGATGGGACGGGATGGGATGGGATGCCCTTTCCCTTTCCCTGTCCCCACCAAATCTGGCCCCATGGGGCTCTGTCTCAGCTGCCTGGAGCCTCTCTCGTGCTGTCAACAGGGGCTTCTCACAGGGGCCAGCACCTCCCCCTCCCAAGATTTCCATCACACACTTGTTTGGCCTGCAAATAAATTGGCAACGCAGCTGAATTTAATCTTTTGATTCCCCCTTGAGAACCAATTTCTCCAGGCCATCCCCGTGTAGACAAAAAGATTTTGTCTCAGTAAACCTGTTTATTGACCAAAACTGTCTCCTCTGCTCTGACCACTGACCTTATCTGAATATTCAAATCTATTCCAGATCGCAAGTTCAAATGATTTTGGTGCCCTCTGGCAGCCCTGTTTTCATAGTGAGCTGATTACGAATGACAATATTATAAGGGCTTTAATTGAGATTCTACAAACAATTTGCACCCTGGATTTACAAACCTAATGTATTTAGAAGTGTGAATGCTGCTGACCCTTCTTTTAAAAGGATAAGTTCCCCATGTGTTTGTAAATGCTGCCACTTCTCCTAGCCAAGGCACTTCTGTCCTCTCCACAGTCTAAATGATCCTTAACCCTAGTCAGCAAATAGAGAACGCCTTTTGCATTCTGATGCAAAGCATAGTTTTGGGAGCTCAGGAGCTTCCTCCCTCATCCTCCTCTGCCTGGGGGAAAAAGCTTGAAGCCCCCACACTCCATGATGGGAGGAATTGGTCTGGAACATGGGTTTTAATACTTGCATCTACAATGCCTTAAGCAAGTCACTTAATTCCCCCTTACTTACCCTCTTCAGTAATCAAGGGAGGATAAAATAATTCTATGCCCAACCCACAAAATGGATGTTTGGATAGAATTAATTAATTGATGTCAAAGGTTTAAAAAGTCAAAAGGAACACTTGCAAATGTAAGCTGTTTTTATTAAACAGACATGTTTTTAAACAATGGAGATACATCTAAGTAAAATGTTAATCTATTAAGACCTGCCGTTTATTGAGTGTTACATAAGCCAATCCCTGTGTAAGGGTCTTAGGGGCACCAATGCATTAAACCTATACAAAACCCCAGTGAGTTGAGTGCTGCCATTAGTCCTATTCTACAGATAAGGAAAAGTGAGGGTTGGGGGGTCATTCAGCAGGAAATGAGAACTCATTGCTCTACTCTGTAGAGGAAACGGTGGCGATGCATGCAGATTTTACTGAATTTTCAGCCTATTCTCAAGAATACTGTGAAAGGAGCAGTGTGACAAGCCAGTTTCCAACTGTCTCCTCAAATGAGTTCAATGCCTCTGTTGATTGGTACTGAGGTTTCCCGCACTTTTTCAGCATGGAAAAGCTTGCTTTTTTTGTTAAAATTCTGGAAGCATCAGCAGGAACCTGTTCATTTCAGCATGCTTTGTCTAATCTTTAGCAACTAATATTATCTGGAAATATTCCTAATGAACAAGAAAATGTTGTGAGTTATAGATCAATGAAATAACAAAAGTAGTGAGTTAAGGAGGCCCCTCACTCACACCTGTGCTAACTAATGTCACTGGCAGTAGAGAGCAGAAAGATGTCTTTTTCCACACGTGCTGAAGGGACCTGTTGTTCCAACCAGCAGAAGGAAGTTTCTACTTTCCGTGCTGTACTATGATAAAATGAAGTGTAACCATTCTGAATTGGGTGTGAAGTCCAACTCGTCTGAAAGAAATGGCCTGTCCGAATACTAGTATTTCAGAGCCTCAAAGTTGAGAACTCACCGCAGGTAATTTATAGCCTACATTGACTGAATTCCCTTCCAAGACAGCCTATTTAATCAAAGTGAACTGGTGAAAATTATGAAGGCTCTTAATTGAGCTCTCTTATGGTGGGCTTTCAAAACAGCAGTGCAAGCACCACAGAAAATAACAAAATGAATAAACTACACTCTGCTCGAGTTCCACTTTCAAATATGCCGTCTGGAATGAAGAGTTTTGATCTCTAGGTAGTGATCTTCATGCATAGTATAGTGTTTGTCCTGAATTTCATTGCTTTGAAAAAAAAGGCATGAAAAGTCTTGATTTAGTTGGCATTTAATGTGATTTTTATATAACTTCTGTGATATAATCAGCCGCAGCGGGAATCAGTGGGGAAACTTAAACAGCTGTAAAACCTTCAGCTATTGTTCTTTCTGTGCTCTGATTGGTTTGCTGGGTATACAAAGCAGAAAAATCCCAGTTCACATACACCTACTCTATTTGTAGACACCCATAATGATTGAGTGCAGGCCAGCACCATCCCCTCTCCCGGCCAGCCAGCCAGTCAGAATGCAGGGAAGACAATAGGTATGTTGGAACAGCAACAAAGAATGAGTGGCTGTAAATCACGATCCATTTCTGCATAGCTGGGAACAGTAATGCAGGAGCTATAGGCAAGTATATTAATGTCTCCTGCTGTCTGTAAGTGAAAAGCCATGCACAACCCACTCCAGATTGTTATTCCAAGATAGCTTTTTTAGTATTAGATTCTTTGCTTCATTTAAAAAAAAAAAGCAAAATGCATATTTTACTCTTATTTAAAAGCAATGTCTCCCCTTTTGCTGGGGTCTGTAAGCATTTTTCTCTTCAGCAGATAAACATATCATCTTTCCTGCCCACTGGTTGACTAGTGATGTGCTTAGAACTCAGAGGTATTAATTTTCTGGAGCCTTTAATGGTTTCAGAAAGAAGGTATCAGATAAACAACCAGGGACTTTTCTATACCTAGTCAATTTGAATGCAGAAAATTATTAGAACTGTGTGGAAACATAAAATAAAATACACTACCAACACATTGCATTTACATGTTTTAAATATGCTTACCCATGCATTTAATTTAGATTTAATGAAATAGTTATTATATGCAACCAAAACATCAGTGCTATTAAAAACAAATTCATGCAGGATTAACAGCTGTGTTATCTATCTATACCTACCTATGCCAGAGTTTTTCACTTTCAATAACGTGTTTTAATCATTAACTCATATTTATTAAATGCACAATAATTGTGTGAGTGATTCTACTGAGTGAGATTGATTAGGATGCTCCTTGGGGTTTAGAAAAATACTGATTGATAATTTAAACTGTATGAATCTCTGCCATACCAACTCTTTGCATCTTTATTCCATTTTTTAAGATTCATAATCAGTAGGTATGAGGCTAATCGGATCACATTGTGAACTCTAAGTGGAGTATCTATGGGACGAATTTCCCATTATTATTGACAATCGCAAAATATGTCAACACTTAGCAAAGGTTAAAATATTTTTATTGAGTTTTCTTTCTCTCCATTTTTCTGTAAGGAAGAGTAATTTGAAAAGGCTACAGTGGGGGAAAGAAGCAATGAAGAAGAAATTGCTGTACATGAAGTTTCATTTTTGAATAGCTAGGGAGATTAATGCACTTGACTGCAACTGGTTCATTACTACCCCAGCTACCCCAAAAATGAAATATCACATATGGCACCATCTTTGCCCCACAGGTCATAATACTATAGCGATCACAGCAGGGCTGGGCTCGATTGTGCAAAATGAGACCCCAGTTAATTCTCTCAAACACTCCCTGCCTGCCAAGGGGCTATCCGGGTGTTGTAATTGTGTTTACCTATTACCATTCCTTTACTTCATTACTTTGGACTTGTGGGATGCTATAAAAGGAGACAGAATCTTGGAAGGTTCTGGAAGCTCTTACCAATGAATGCTGTGTTTAGGGAGAACTTCCCCTGCATTCTTGAAGCAAATCATTTATGCCTGCTTTTCTTCACCTAAGTTTTATGGCATATTCTCAAAGCCCTCACCAATGGAAGCAGGAGAGAAAGCAAATAAGAACATGAGTACCCCTACCTGAAGCCAGAAGCACTGTCCTTCCAAAAGTACATGCCTTTGTTGCTTCATGTGTCTTGGAATGAGTGAAGAATAAGGAATTTTTGCCTCATTCCATTACATCTGGTTTCTCACCAGCTTCTTCTCCTTCTTTTTTTTTTAACAACACTGTTTGTCCTACTTCTAATGTGTCACTTATAATAATTGTTACCACTAGTTGGCTGTTTAGTGTTTGATGGGCACTGGGGATATTTCATTTAAGGTCCATAGCAAACTGTAAGGTTGGTAGTGATGAGACCTAACACTTATGAGCAATTTCTAGGTACCAGCTTTGGTTGGACTCAGGCAATTGGCTTCTGAAACTACTGTTGCCCCATTCAGAGCTGTTATTCCTGTTTACATTGAAGACCAAAGCCTCAGAAAGGTTGGGGAATTTGCCCAAAGTCACACAGGACTGACAGTGGCGAAGATGAAATTCAAGGCCAACCATGTCTTAGTACAAATCCAGAGCATCTGACACACCAAATATGTCCACCGCTTCTCCCATTCCCCAGTTATGTGGGTCCGTATCCACTTGAACTTATCTATTTTTATGTCTGTATTAGTCAGACTTCTGTCACTGTGACAAAATACCTGAAAGAAACAAATGAAGGGAGGGAAGATTTATTTTGATTTTTAGTTTCAGAGGTCTACAGTTGCTGGTTCCATTGTTTTCTTCTCCTGCAGTGAGGTAGTGCAACATGGTGGTAGAGGAAAACTCCTCACCTCATAGCAGCCAGATAGAAGAGAGAGAGAGAGGGGGGGGGGAGGGAGAGAGGGAGAAGGAGGAGGAGGAGAGCTACAGCCCCAAGGACACACTCCTAGTGACCTACTTCCTCTAACCAAGTCCCATCTCCAAAGGTTTCCATCACGTCTCAATACTGCCATCAAGTAATAAATCCATCAGTGGATTAAAGCATTGATTAGGTCAGACCTCATATTCCAATCACCTCTCAATGATTGGACACACCAGTCAGGGACAAAACCTTGAGCCTTTGGGGGCTCTTCGTTTCCACATCATAACAATATCCATCAATTCTAAAAGATAGGATTTCATCTCATTATCTATCTCTAGCAAATTGCACATTAATAGATGCCTGACTCTTAGTAGTTTCTCAATGAACATGGTAGTTTTAGTCTTTCATCAGCTCACTTATCAAACATTATTTGAGTTCCCTCTTGGTGCCAGACATTGTGTTAGGTGCTAAGAGCCTTTGATGACAGATTGGCAAACACCTCTCTGTAAGGCTCCCAACTCAAATTAACCTAACCTCTTCCATTTCGTTCACAGTTTTTCCTTTCCTTGCTGCCCTTGCCCTGGCTTCCCTGTGGCTAAAGTATATTCTCTCCCCACCCCACCCCCACTGACATTGAGCTTGGCTTTGTGAGTTGCTCTGAACAATGTAGGCCTAAGTGACAGTGCTTCAGTGCCAAGCAGAGGCTTGAAGAGGCATAGCATGTTCCTCGTACTAAGAAACTGGCCTCCTCGCTTGTGCTCCTGCCAAGCACTGTTGGAAGAGCATGCCTTCAACACATAGCTATTGCTGCTCCTTCAGCCCAGGGTCCCAGAATGAGAAACACATAGAGCTAGCCTAAACTTACCTTGCAGTTTAATGCAGCCCAACTACCAAGAAATGAGCATATGCTCTTGCAAACCACTGAAATTTTGGGTTTTTCCATTATGCACATTATCATGGCAACAGCTGACTGATACATGACAGTACAAAATAAAGTACTCACTTGAAGGTCTAACAGACATGTCATGTCCTCCAGGAATTGTTTCAAGATTCCCCCACATCATCTCTTTTCCTCCCCAGTCAGAATCAATCTCACCTTTGTGCTTCCTTGGTATTTTGCCATTTTGCCTGTGTCTCCATGATAGCTAACATTTGCCACAACTGGCTTTTATACACATTTAACTGCATACATATCTATTTTCCTCCTGGAATAGAGGTGCTTTGTTTTTGTTTTGTTGGAGGGCAGGTGCCTCATAGTGTCTCTAGACCATCCATTACCTGGCATGTAGTAAACAGTCAAAAATGTTTAATTCCTTCAGGAAAGGAAAGTGAAAAGGAATGGAACAATAGTGAATTAGCCTAAGCGTTGAGATGCAGTGTAGGATACAAAGCCAGTACAGAATGCATCTGTTCTTGCAGGTACAGGAAAGAATATGAGGAATTGAATCAGGACACGTTACATAGGAGACAGAGCACTATCCTAGAGATGGAACTGTAGTCAAGAGACTTGAATTCTAGTTCTGATTTGGAGAGTTGATGGCTGCATTACCTTGGGAAGTTACTTAGCTTCTCTGGGCCTCGTTTTTCCATGTCAGTGGAAGAAGAATGATCATTTTACTCAGAAGTTTCTTACAAGAGATCCAGAAAGATACAAATAGGAGACAGGAAAATAACAAGCCCCATCCTAGTCCATGACATGCCTACAAAATCAGCTGATTACCTGCTTTATAGGGAAAGAGCCCATAGTCCATCTCCTTCCAGGAAGCCAAAGAATGAATCATATAATGTCACACGAGCTCACATTGACCCAATGTAGGAGCGGCCACTTAAGAGTTTGATGTTTTTCATCAACAGAAAACAGCAACTGTACATATTTAATATTTTGCTACCAGAAACTGTATTAAAATTGGGGTTATTTTTATTTATTTTACCTACCAGGCAAAGTAAGTCCCTCCCTTCATTTCCCTTGGGGCTGAGTTCCTATCTTCCTACCACTTGTTTCCAAGTCTATCTCCTAAACCAGCCTGTGAGTCCTTGGAGGGCTGGGCCCTTGTGTGATATTTTCCTGTTATGTTAGGATAAGAACACATACGGTACATTTTAGAATAAATTTAATAAAGCAATAAGCAATTTTAAACGTTGTAACTCAAAGGGGAGCTTAAATTTTCCACAAAGTTGTGTATATCCAATAATATCTCGTTTGTCGATGTCAATTGACTATTAGGCCTCATGTCTTATATATTCTGTGCAATAAGCTTATGTAGCTGAAATATTCCAAAATGTATCTCATTCTTCTTATTCTTTTTCATTGAGAAAATGGTGCCTGGTGTATCATTTTCTTTCTTGCTTCAGGTCTTGAGATGAATTTGAGTCAAAAGCCATGAAGGAAGGAATACAGATTTTGGAGTCTGACCTCCTGTGCGCAAAATTCACTCTGTTTTTTATAGATCTTGTGACCCTGGGCATGAGTCTTGACCCTTTTTTAAACTTCAGTTTCCTTATCTATAAAACAGGAATTACATTATCTCCCTCATAGGCCTCCAAAGTTTAGAAATAATTTATGAAAATCCCTAGTACCATCTCTCACACACCATAGGTACTCAACAAAACAAAGCCATCGTTGTTATTAGTGTGCTGTGATGCAGGACAATGTCCCCTCAGAAAACACTTTTGTCGAGCTTCCCACCCTTAAACAAAATGACCCATATTACTGTACGTGTGGTTCTTCTTGCTAGCTTGACAGGTTTTTCTGTCTGCTCCCCCAGTTAAGCTACCGGTTGTCACTTGTAATGGTCATCAGTAAGAAATGACAGCTGCCTCTCCTGGCTGTCAGGCTGCTACCAACTAACTTTCTGCTTCAAATCTGCTTGGAATTATATGTCAAATGGAATAAATAATACTGAGAAGAGCCTGAAGACGCCTTCCACGGGGCCAAGTGAATGACGTTTAGTCTTGGGCTTTGTTACAGCTACACTGGGGACAAAGTTGTTTTTTTTTTTTCCTCCATGTTACATCAGTTGTGTCCATGTTTCCAAGGGCTAAGATTGTTAGCTGAATAATCTCCTGACAAGTGAAACTCTACTCTGTTTCTTTATTGAAAACAACCTGGATGACATGAATCTGAATAAGATGGTATCAATATGGTACTGAAAAAAAAGGTTATGGTTCTGTCCTCACTCTTATTTTGAAATGACTTCCCTCAGCTGTGCATGTAGTAGAAAGAGCACTGGACTGGGAGTCTAGAATTCGGGGTTCTATCCTCAGCTCTGTTAAATGACTTCAAGAAACTGACTTACCCTCTCTGAGTGTCAGTTCCCTAAACTAAAAAGAGGATTCCACAGAATGATCTGTGAGCCGCTACCTTCTATGAATCTACTTCAAGGTACCCAGACTAGTGCTTGGCAATTACTACGGGATGTCTGGAAACAGACTTCACTTTATGGCTTTGGCCTTCGTGGTTCGCTTTCACTTGAGGATGTCAGTTGATAGCCAAATTCTTAGCACCGTTTTCTGGTCCCTTTATTACTTCTTTTTATAATGATTTTGTCCTTAATTTGGACTTATTTCAAGGAGAAAGATGTTAACTATTTAAAAGTGATGGGATATTTTAATCTGGGCTGGAAAGTCTGTTCCTTGAGAATGACTTAATTAACATTTCCAGGTTCATAACATTTTCATTTATTCATCTTTTTGTTTTTAAATGGTTTTTTAAGTTTTCCAGAGACGGTGATCTCACGCTCCTAATGGATTGTAAGAAAGAGGGGAGGTCTGCTGGGATCTGCAATTGTATTAGCTTTAAGACTCACATTGGCTAAAAAAAAAAAAAAAAAGTTTAAGCAGAATAGGTCCATGGTGCTAATAAAAAAAGAAACAGAACTTTAGTTCAACATAAGATAATGTGGTCAGATTGCAAAGCACAAAGCAGATCCAGTGACCTTGTAACAGGACAGATAGTTTTCTTCCCTGAGCCCATGTTCCACCAGGGGGAACCAAGTCTTACCCTTCAGTAATGGACATGCTGGGTGAACTCACCACAGTGCGGGGCAGTGCAAAGATGGTTCTGTGGATGGGGAATGTGGGCTGCTGGTCAGAATGACAGAAGCTCAAACCCACAACTGGGTGACCTTGGATGAGTTGGGGGTAGTTGGGCTTCAGAAATTGGGACCAGAAGGAACTACACCTGGCTCTGTGCTCTGCATATGGTGGGGGCCCCCGAATATAAATTCAATTCAGTTCAATGGAAAATACTGGACCAGGAGTCAGAGGCCTAGCCTCCGGCCCTGTGCCATCAAAAACCAGAGGTATGTTCTTGGAAAAGGAATTTCATATTTTTGCTTCTGTTTTCACATCTGCAAAATGGAACCATCAATACCAATCCAACATACTTTGAGAAATGGTTGCAATGACTGGCGCACTAGATAAACATAAAGGTCTAAATTTCAATGTGATCAGCTGACAAAAGTATCCTACTTCCTGCCTCCTTTAAAGCTATGATTGTGGTAGCTGCTGAGCCTAAAAAGTGTATTTATTAAAAACAAAACTCTACTTATTGCTTTGTCTGTTTGGGAAAAATGGCATAGACTTGGCTTTGCCCTAGCTTTCAGCAATTCCGTAAAGAATAAGTTGATGAGACTGTCATGCCCAGTATGCTACAGGCCCAAGAGCTGGCATCCTTGAAGACCTCTCTCTGAGTGACAATCTGAACAAAGAAGCTTCCCAGGAGCACCACTCTGGGTGCTGAGAAGTACCCAGTTGCTTCTCAGACTCCCAGCAGAAGAGAGCATAAAGTGTGAGTATCAGTCCTAAAGGGAAATTATCCTGTTTTTATTCTCCAGAGTAAGAAGGACAGAGAATGTGTTGTGAGAGCAGGAGGATATATATAAAGTCAGAAGCCAAGCATGCAAGGACTCCAGTTATCTCTGGGCACTAGATAATTAAAATGCCTATTGTCTGTTAGCGCTAATGCCTGATGCTGCCTCCTTATAGGAGAATTCAAGGGTTAAGCCATCCCAACGTGCCTCACTCCCAATTTATAAAATGGAAAATCTTCCATAAATCAAAAGTTACAAACAGACTTTGCAATGTCATAACTCTTGTGACGGCTTTCACCTTGATTGATTCCTATACATACATTCTGCCTGATTACCATAATGTGCTCTTGTGGGACAATTGGCGCCGGATGGGGAGACGGAAGCAGGCAGGGAAGTAAATAACAAATGGACCTGGCCCCTCCTCATCGAGAGTGATTTCACTCCAATGTTCCATCATATCAACTGGGAAAGAGAGTCGTAGGGTTTAGGCAATCAATTACAGATATGTGTAGAGGCAGACACAATCATTTCACTGATTGTCACTGGTCTCGAGCAGTGACACCGAAAAGTGATCCGTCACTCGATTTTCTCTGACATCCTGAGAAAGATGGCAGACACTTGTAGACTAACAGCCCCCTGGATTGGTTAACTTATAAGATTGAAAAATCACTGTGTTTCAAACTTACCCAAACTTTTAAATACCTCTGTTGCTAAGATTTCGTATCTTTCTGGCAAATACTTAGAAAGATTACTAATAGGCTAATGACATCATGCCAGTGGAACATAGTGTCTCTTGTCACAACTGATGGCGTCACTGTATCCTTCAGGGGGATTGGGAGGCATCCTGGAACAAATCCTCCCCAGATACTAGGGGATGACTGTATATTCTTGCATATGAATGGCCTATTTAATTGAATAATAAGATGCTACTGAGAAAATGGATGCTGCCTTTGAACTCTGAGAACATAAGTACATGGATCTGTTTGAGAAGTAGTCACTCAGCTCGTGACTCTTTCCACCTGAGGGTCTAATGCAGACCTACATGTAACCTCCAGGAGAAGGGAAGGTGTATGTGGCTTCTTCTTAAGGTGTCACCTCTGAGAAGCCATAGCTTGTGTCCCAGCTATAGCCTGCACCAGGATTTCTGCAGGATGCTGGCTGCTGGGAGGTACAAGTCAGCTGAGGCTCTTCTTTGCAGAATTCCATGCTGCAAAGTCTTCCAGAAAGAGACTGCCAAGGCCTGAAGATGCCATCCGCACCTTGGCGAGAGTGGCTATGCCCATTCTTCCATTGCTTCTGCCCTCTGAGTCTCCACCAGCCACCCAGGCCATCAGCATTTTTTCTCTTGGCACTGGAGGATCTGAAACGAACCCGGTACAGTCCCAGACTTCTCCGTGTAAATCATCAAGAAATATGACGACCTTCTGCAGAAATGATGTTCTGCATTTCAAAGTTCACCCTCTTCTAAACTAAATCAGTAGCAGCAGTCCATGTTCTGCTGGGTTCTTCAAACCGCTTGACCCCCAGCCCCCCTAAATCCTTTCCCGCACACTGGCAGCCCCCTGGTAAACTGCCCTGCAGTTACAGAAGGTCCCCTGCTTCCTGACAGTTCCCATTGGGTCCATTTTCACTTTTAAAAAGACCAGAGAGCAGATACCTAGAAATGATTAAAAAATAATTAGTGAGGCGCCTTGCAGTGCTCCATAGTCTCAAAGAGCTTTTGTGTCTGTTACTTCTTTTTTACTCAGAAGAAAAAGGCCTCTGGAAGTAGCTGGGCACCCTAGGGACAGGCGCAGAAATGGTAAGGGAATCACTCAACATCATACAGCTCACCAGCAGCAGCTTGGTCTGTATGTGTGGACTCACACTATACTAATCCTGCCTCCTGGAAACAAGAGACATAGAAAGAATAATATCAGTAATGAGAATAACTGTCACAACTTCCTGAGCACTTCCTGAGTGCCAGGCACTAGGCCAAGCCCTTCTCCCACGACACTGTGTTTGACACTCTCAACCCTCTTTGGGTCCCGCCTACTAAACTTATAAAACCCTTAGAACCTCTTGGTATTCCATGCAGCTCCAGCCTGATGACCTCCGGGCAGGTTCTGGACTGCCAGAAGGTTGCCCTCAGAGCTGGGAAATGTAGGTCAAAACCAGGGTCTCATCAAAGAATTCAGAATAGCTGCAGAAGGCCCTAAAAGAAAATCTTTAACTGAGTACAGAACTCTCATAAAATGCTATGGGCCTGGAAAATGATTTCATAAGTTATTTTGATGGCAAAAAATGTATGAAACAGAATTGACTAATGCATAAATAACTTCAGAATCTCATCTATTATTTCTCACATTATAGCTTACAATTGAATAATTGTTTCTAATTCTGCTGAGTATTTTCTCATGCTTTTTTGGTCCCCTTGGTAAATCTTATTAGTTGGGTAACTCCTAAAACATTTGTAGCTTTTTTCTATGATAATGAGAACAAGTAAATACTAATAACAATTTGTTTTTAGTAAGATGCAGTGTTAATTTCACCACTGGGACCTCTTTTTTTTTTTCTTTTTAATTTCTTATGTCAGGGAAAACTGAAATCTGCCCCCCCCAAAAAAACAACTCACATAACAAACAAGAAAGAAAACCCAGTGTCCTGTGATCTTATACAAATCTCAACTTACATTTTATTTACTATGTACATTACTGCAAACCAATATGAACTATAACTCCATTTAGATAATAATAATCAAATTATCCAACCTGGGATAGCATGTTTTATAGATTTTGGTCTAAATTTAATATAAAAATGCAGTAGTCCTTGTTTGGAAGAGTTTATTAAGGGTTAGCAAAGAAAAAGCTTTTTCAATAGTCTATAACTCTCTAATGGCCTTTTTCAAATAAAATGGGAAAGAATTTGAAAAGAAACCTATATCAGTGAGCTGCAATTGTAACATTACAGTACAGGTCTATAAATCTTGACATGCTCAGAAGATTGCCTAAACCAGCAATACAATCTGTCCAAACCTCATTGTCTCCACGACCAGCCAGCCTCATTTTAAGAAATGTATGTGGTCTTCAACCTAATTTTATCACCTTCATTTGTAAACTAGTCAATCAATCAAAGCATCCTGGGAGTCTAAATAGAAAAAGGAGTGCATTTTCATGCATTCTGGGCGACACAGTCAAAAATTAATCTCCACTTGATCAGACATTTCTTGCCCTCATCTCAATAGACCATCATTAGGGTCAGCAATGTATATTAAAAATAGAGTTACCGCAAACAGTTCACCAGCTGGAATTCCTCAGAAAGCTTCCTCCTCCGTGCGAGCCTGAATATGTTCACTACATTCATCTGGAAGGAAGCAGTCTGGAAATAAAGTTAGGAAAGAAAATGCCTGCAGCTCCTAGGAAACACGTATTGCTTCCCAAGTGCCTGGACCACAGCAACGCTCCATGTGAGACTTTTACAGGGAAAATGTTTCTTAAAGGTATATTCAGAAGAATCAGGCCCAGGTATCCCCCCGCACACTGGCGGTGAGGATGGGAATTCAGCTCTGGGAGGAAAGGCAGTGTGGCCCAGGCTCAGAACAAGGAGGCTTTATGGCTCTTTAGTTCCTCCTCCCAAACCCTCCTTCTTCAGGATTTCTGTTCTTCAGGGAAATGCTTCTGAACATCTGGGTGAGGCCTTAATGGCAGTCGACTCAACTCAATGGTGCTTCTTTCCAAGCACTAACTCTTCCAAGTCCCTCCTCCGATCTCTGGGTCCTTGGGACGAAATGGCTCTCTCTCTTTCTCCTTCAATGCATATTGGTTGAAGGAAGGAAGTTGATGGATGGTTTCCTTTTCCAGCCATTAAACTGGGAGTCATTCATGGCATCTCTGTTGGGCTCACATCCACAGTCAACATTAGGAAATCCCTTTGGCTTTCCCTTCAAATATAACCAAACTTGACCAGTTCTCAATACCTGTGTTTGCTACCATGCAACTCTGAGCCACCATCATCACTGGCTTATGTTGAAATTAGTACCTACGAGGCCTTCCTGAATCTACCCTTCCTCCTCATCTCAACCCAGAAAAGTGAACCTTTAAAACATAAATCAGATTCCTGTTCCTTCCAACCCTCCAGCAGCACCCATTTCACTCAGATTAATGCCCACTGTCCTTAGAATTGGCTACTGACAGCTGAGAAAGTGATATTTGGAACTTAATGATACCCAGTCTGGGCCCAGGATTTTCCCATAATTATCCCAGTTTGTGAGCCTAACGGAATCCCATGCCTACACCATTGATAACCCAGCTGAGGTTCCTAGTCATCAAATCATTTATTGAGCTTTATTCTCCGTGCCTGGCAATGGGTCAAATTGTTTGCCTCCTTTATCTCCTGTATCAACCTCTCTATGAGTGGGAGGCTCTTGGGAGTCATTCAAAGTCAGGACCTCATGCAAGTGTATCTACAGCAGGTAGACATTTCTACTTGCATAAGTTATAAAGAGACTGGTTTTATTACACTGGATTTGTAGTAGAAAGAACATGAATTTTATGCTCAAATTCTAGCTTTCCCCAACCTGGGGCTGGAATGGCCCCAGACAAGTCATTTAACCTTCCCGAACCCGGGCATCCTCACCTCTGACATGAAGTTGGGTTGCTGTAAGGATTAGATGAAATAATACAGAAAAGGCCTGCACAATGCCTGGTACAGTTCCTGACACTCAATAAACATTCTCTTCCTTTTTCCCTATCTTCCAGCCCTAAGTAATCTGAGTTTCTGTTTGGCAAGATTTGCTCAAGACTCCCCACGAAAGGTCCTTATCTTGGGACAACAAAGAATCAGTTTATGTTAAAAGAATTAGAGACATGTGCAGGTAGAAACAGTGCTTTTCACTAAGGGTCCCTAATCAGGGGACACTGGTGGTCTTCCAAGGCTCCTCAAATTCATGCCATGTGGGCAGCTGCCTGTGTTCTCTGTGGTCCTACAGGGGTGCTAGCTTCCTGAATACTCTTCCCCTACAGCTGCCCACTCCTCCCCAGCAGAAGCCTCACCGAGCAACCACTAAACCATAGTCCTGGGCTGGCATTGACACCAAAACCTGGAGTTCCCTGTCAGTCTCTGACTCCACTGACACCAGTTATGTAAACATCAGGAAAACGTTGATGAAGGTCTACAGGCCATCTCCAAAGTCCCTCATTCACCCCTCACTGCTGTTTACTCCACAGACATCTGCATCCATTATGAACCAGGAGCTGGGCTAAGTTCTGGGGAGGCAGGATGGTGAAATGAAGTTCCAGCCTTCAGGAAGGTGCCAGGGAAGCCAGGTTGCCTTAAGTGTGGTGTGTGCCCCTCCAGTGCTAGCAAGATGATTTTAGGCAGTCAGCAACGATGTTTTTATTTGAATAGTTAAGTATTTCATTTATTGTGTATTAGAAAAAACAACATATTATTTGTCCTTTGCACTCATGATGGCTGGAATATTATTGTTTAGGGATGTTCAAACACAAGACAAGTGAGAGGTACACAAGTGTCTGGAATACACAGTGGAACACACTGGCCCATGGGCTGTACACAGGATAAACAAGTCTGGTAGTGGGAAGGGGAGAGAAGCAATGAGAGGCAGCCAGTGTTGTTGGGGAGAGTAGAGGGGAAGGAAAGGGGCAAATGGAGATGGGAGTCCTGGCAAACTCCGAGCTAGACTTTGAAGGAAGGGTATGATTTTTCTAGGTAGAAATGAGAGAAAAAGTGCTCTGGTTAAATGGGTGCCAGGCTGCAGCTCTAAGGCAGTGTCCAAGGTCAAACAGCCAGTAAAGAGCACCCAGGACTGCCAACTAGTATGGAGCAGTTAGTAATAGGTCAGGAGTGACTTTGGAGTTGGTAGGAACATAGGGCTAGGCTTCAGCTCCACCATTTATTAGCTGGGAGAAGTTTGACAAGTCATTTAATTATTCCTGACAGAGCCTCCCTCCAAGGGTTTCTTTATGAGCATCACGTGTGGTAACGTGTCTAAGTTATCAGCGTTGTTCAGTATACAGTAAGTGCTCAATAAATGCCAGGGCTCATTCTCCCTGGTACTGGGTACTTACTTAGCCCATTGCATCCTATCACCTGCAGAGTGAATTATATTCTTTCACTTTGGTACACAGCAATGCCTGGCACCTAAAAAGATACACTGGGTGCATTGATTTGTTGAATGACTAGGTGGATGAATGAAAAAATGATTTTCTGTTTACACGCTAAATTAAAATGCATGATGCAAACCTTCCCCTTTCCTTTGGTAAACTTGAGAATACAGTTTGAAAAGAAAAAATAGGTACATTTTAAAAGTTTGTTATTGTGATAATCTGGGCAATTTTTCTAAGAACCTAAAAACCTTCCAGGGAAAAAGTATAGGAACTGTAAACAGAACAGAGGTTGCTATGGGTTCAAGAGCGGTTGGGAGCAGGAATGAATAGGAAGACTGCAGTGGTGGATATAAGACATTATGTATTTGTCAAAATCCAGAGAACGGATGACGCAGTAAACCTTCAGAGGGGGGATGTGGCTCATGCACAAGAAGGCCTGGGTTTGATTCCCAGCACTGGGGAAAAAAAAGGGAACTGTAAGCCAGGCCTTTGGTTAATAATAGTGTGTCCATATTGGTTCATTAACAGATATCCCATGTCTAATAACAGATGCTAGTTTTAAAAGAAACATGGGGAGAGATTTTTGTGAACTCTGTACTTTTGGTGCCATTTAAAAGCCTAAAATTGCTTTTAAAACATAAAGTCCATTTTAAAAACACAAAATCAAACAAAGAAGCAAGCAAACTCTAGGGACTCAAAGAGATTTTACTAGAAGACAATACTTTGACTCCACTGAGGCCCAGAGAGGGAATTCCAGCCCAGGCTGGCTCAGACAGGAACAAGGAGAGCTTGTCCTTACTTATGGTCTGTAACAGAAGCTTGTTTATGAAATAAGAGAAGCAACAATAAGACCGCACATGTGCCTGAGAAATGAGCCAAGAATGCTTGTGCTAAATGTATTGGAGAACTTTTTCAAGGACAAGCCATCCTATGTGAAGACTACATTCACTGTTATGCCAAGAGCCTCAAGACCTAGTGGTGAGGTCTTTCCTAAAAGGGTGGACAGACATGGACTGCATGGAATAAGGCTTGAAGTCTCCAAGCCTGGATCACAGCAAGGGCCCCCTACCCATGTCAGAAGGCTTGGGCGTGGCAGCTCCTTGGAGGTAGGGGTGGGTTGGAGATATGATATGTGTTCGAAGCCCCCACTTGGGTTGGATTATCATGCAGTAGCAAGTATCATTTATTCATCCTGTATTTCATGTTTTTCTTTTAAATTAAGATACCTCTAAATATGGTAACATGCACACATCTTAATTATACAGTTTGGGCAGTTTTCAGGACTGCATATACTTATGTCACCCCTACACTGAAGAAGACATAGAACATTTCCATCACCTTAGAAAGTCCTCCTGTGCCCCTGACTCAATCCCTCCCTCTTCACCCCTAGAAGCAAGCATAATTCTGATTTCTCTTCTCTTAGTTTGCTCCTCAACTTTGCATGCCTACCAGGAAAACGACTTATTCATCCTTCAAAGCCAGCCAGAAATTACCATCAGGATTTATTACTTCCCTCTCTGGGCTTCCTCAGCAATTTGAATATTTTTCTTATGTGTCTGTCTACCCCGTTAGACAATGCACTTGCGAGGAATCGTGTCACCACATCTTATTCGTCTTTTATAACTGGTACTCATAGAACAGTAGGTATTCAAGAAATGGTCTTTGACTAAATGAAGAAATGAACAGTATCTTCCAGAAAAGCATCGTTCTTTGTCCGTGTCTTGTTTAAATCCGTAATACACATAGTGTTTGAATTTTGGGGTTTTTTTTTTTTGCACTTGCATTTTTTATTATAAAACCAATATAAGCTCACTAGAAGGGTAAAAGTCATAGAAGTCTCACTCCTAGAATAATCTCGATCAATGGTTCCTTGAGTAAAAGTTCCTTCCAGGAATGTCTCTGCATTTAACTTATTTTTCCTCACAAGTCTTTTAAAGTAAGTACCATTCTTATAATTTTTGATGTTTAGTCATTATTTGTCATTATATTTTATTATTACTTACTATTAAGGTTTGTTGTTTTATCATTAGTTAATCTAACTTGCTCAAGGTCATATATCTTAGAATTCCATATTTCTACATACATGCCTGCCTTATTTTCTTTCCTCTGCAGTGCTGGGGATCGAACCCAGGGCCTCGTACATGCTAGATGAGTGCCCTATCACTGAACCATATCCCCAGCCTGTATTCTTTTGAATAGCTATGTGGTATCCTGCTGCATACTTGTACCATGATTTATTTCACCAGCTCCTTTAATTATATCCTGTTTTTAGCAATTACAGATTAGTCTGTAATAAATGCTGTTATACATACATTATTGCTTTCTTGTGGGAATATATCCAACCTAGCACAGAACCAGGTCAAAGGGGACACATTTTGCATCTGGATAGTTATTGCTAAATCTCCTCCCCCCCCGCCAAGACATCACAGTGACTTACATATATACACATGTATGGGGGGGTGCCTGTTTGTCCACACCCTGTCTCTAATTCCAATACTTTGGTTTTCTTTTAAGGGGTGCTGGGATTTGAACTCAGAGCCTCATGAGTTCCTCATGAGCCACACTACCAGCCCTTTTGGCTTTACATATTTTTCAAATAGGGTCTTGCATTTATGCTTAGGCACGTGTGGACCAGGATCCTCCTATTTATACTTCCCATACAGCTGGGAGGACGGGAGCATGCCACCACACCTAGCTTTTTATTGGTTGAGATGGGGTCTCACTAACTTTTTGCCCAGGCTGGCCTCAAACCTTGATCCCCCAATTCAGTTTCCCCAGTAGCTAGGATTACAGGCTTGAGCCACCACCTCCCAGCTTAATTTCAATACCATTATACCTTAAAAAGTTTAACTCTGTTCTGAACTGCATTTTATAAAACAGGAATTAGGCTATGCATCTTTTGCATTTATTTATAGGCCAATTCAATTTTTTTCTTATGCTGTTCATGCTTTTGTTCTGCTCCTTATTTCTACTAGATTATTAGTATTCTTCTTGATTTGCAAAGGCTTTTTGTATATTGAGCCATTAGCCCCTGTCTGTTATATATGATACAAATATTTTTATCCATGTTATCATTGATCATAGTATTTTTATGATACAAAGTTCTTAATCCATTTATCAATCTTTTCTTTTAAGGTTTTTGAAACTGGCTCCATTTGAGGATTCCACTGTAAAATTCTAACACCTTTTCAACATCTTTTCCTCTTTTGCCAAAGAACTTTTTTTTTTTTTATCCAGAGAACTTCTGACATTGACTCCACATTACTTTTCACCATGAGTCTGTGTTGTAACTAAAACCAGCAACCAAGGTAAATGAATAATTTGGAAACAAGGCTATGGACTTCACCAGATGCTTCATAGATGATAACCATTTGCTGGATTCGATGCCCGGTTGGTGGGTGTTCCACACTGATAGATAAGTACCTTTCCTAGCAGATGGCATCAGAAGGGACTCTTGTAGTCTGGCACAAGCTTAGAGAGTGCATAAATAATACCACTTTTATTTCCCAACTTCTGAGTTACAACACAGGATGGAAGAGGGTGCAGCTACGATAATACACTGACAGGGAGCAATTGATATTTCCAGTGTCAACTCCACTCAGCACACAAGATGAATAAACACATTTCATCCGGCACCAAGGGACAATCAGGATCCTCAGGCCCTCCAAAAGGTTTTCACAGAGTCAAACTCCAGAAATTTTGATGTACAAGATCCACACTTGGTGGTGGGGTGGCACACACAGGAATTTAATATGCATAGATCCTCTATTTTTCATCTCTCATCAAAACAATCCCTCCACGATTTTATGTTGTGCTTTGTTCTACCTGAAGGACTAGGTAAAGGTTGCAGACATCTCAGGGATTTGCACCTGGGATGCTTTTTCTGAGGAGTTCAAGGTGAGACCTTCCTCGTCATCTACTCTGAGTGTTTTAAGTTCTCTGTGCCTCTCTCAGGAGGCAGCTGACATGCACAGTGAGAAGATGGTGACACTTGACACTTACCCAGTCCCTCTTGGTGTGCCTCTGACAGGTATGCTGCTCCTTTCCTTGCTTCCTACTTTCTTTCCACAAGGGGTCATTCTAGAGAGAGAAAAGGATGAAAAAAAAAAAAAAACTTAAAGAAATGGCGCTATCATAACCAGCAAGAATCATTCGTAAATATTAGGAAGCAAGTACTGAAAACACAGCAGCAGAAGCCACAGAGCCTCAGGAGCGCAGGAGTGGGAAGGAAGGCCCTCCACCCACCAGAAATGTCGCCTGGTTAACCTACATTCATCTTCTTCAACAAAATGTAGAACGGAATGCTGATGTCAAAACAGTACATCTTTCCATCTTTCCACAGGAAAAGGACATTTCAAACGATGTCAGTTCAATTCTGCAGTAACTCAACTAAAGGGAGACAGTGTATACAGTTGACCTCTGTATCTGCGGGCTCTGCCTTTGTGGACTCAGCCAACCATGGATTGAATCCATGGCGTAGGGGACTGAGCACATACGGACTTTTTTCTTGTAATTACTCCCGAAACAATACAATATGGCAACTATTTACATAGCATTTACATCATATTAAGTAATAAGCAATCTAGAGATTATTTAAAGTATACAGGAGGGCGTGTGTAGGTTCTATGCAAATACTGTACAATTTTTGTACAAGAAATTTGAGCATCAATCTGGGGACTTGGTATCCTGGTGGAAGAGGGGGTCCTGGCACCAATCCACCTTAGATGCTGAGGGACAGTTTTTTTTTTTTGTAAGTCATAAACTAAATATTTTGTTGTGAATAATGCTACTTAAGCAGAAAAGGAAACACACAAGAGTTTGACTTATTAAAAAATACCAAGCTTCACAAAAATCACCTTTTAAAACAAATCTTTTTCCAGCTCAGGAAATAGAAGGCTTTGACCCATAAACACCAGACCCATTTGACAAATATCCCTAATCAATGGCATTAAACTTAAAATCCAAACATATTTTATCATACGTAACTTAAAAGTAATCATATAATTAATAGGTGAAAAACAGAGAGAAAGATGGCTGGAGATTAAGATTAAGCCCTGCAGAAGCGAATGTTCTAACTAGAAATTGGTTTAATTAATAGCACATTTTACATAATGATTACAGTGTAATTGCGCTGACTAGCAGAGTGTCATTAAATATATCCATGCTCCTTTACAACACCCTAAGGCTAAAAATAATGAGTTACATTGAAAATCACTGTGCAACAGGTTCATAAATAACATTTAAGCCTATACAAGGCGAATACTTATAAATAATAAATATTTGCCTTTTGTAATTGAAGAAAAAATGACAGCCTTCTTTTTCTACTACCTTGTAGATTGCCATGTTATAATGCTGGAAAGATTTTTTTCCCCTTGCTTTCTCTTGAAGGTGTTGAATAATTTATTCAAATGCTAATATTCCACGTAGTCTGACTTTGAGGAACAAATATTCCTACATAAAGAATAAATGCCAAGATGCTTATTACCTCCTTTGCTTTACTTTACACCATGGGTCCCCCCAAAACCACCACCGTCTATTACACCTGTCACATGAAGTTAGTGGCCAAATTTTCTTGCAAGGAAGCAGCATTTTTCTTTAGGTAAAAATTACCCCTTCTCCCAAAATGTTCATCACACTCAGGGGTCTTACAGGGTGGCAGCTGCTCCTGACTTTGAAAAGAATCTGATAGGAGCCTGGTAACTTCTTAACCTGTGCTCTCCTCTTCCTTGGTGATACATGACAATCATGGATGGTGTTCCAATCTAAGCAGTTCACACTGGTGTGGCCCAGGTTTGCAAAATATTGGTGGCATGAGCCTCATCTTCTTCATCTCCTCAGCTCCAAAATGGAGTCCTGTTCCTCCAGCACCTGAGAGAAAGCAGACGCCCAGCTTCCCTGGTAAGGCAGCCCCCCAGGTGGCTTCCAGAAAGTTCACCAGAACTAGACCCCAGTCAGTGGCTTCTCTCTGAAGACTTGGCAAGAGGGCAGCTCCAAACCAGAAGAATAAGACCGGTGGGTGACGATCCTAGGCAGGAAAAGGGACAGGGGTGTCCTCTGCAGGTTGGGAAAGGACAAGGAGAAAATGCCCTCCTCCAGTGAGGGTGAAGCAAGTCCAGCATCGGCTCTTGAACACCCAACAGTTCCCAGTACCCGCTCAGGGAGGAGGCCCCTGGAGATGCTCCCTCTGCACTTAGGTGGGCGGCTCTTTAGGAAGAAAGAGGGTTCGCGTCAGCCAGATCTCAGCTCTAGAACGGCTCTGGTGTTGGCTAGACGTCTGAACTCTGAGCCTAATCACCACAGTGGGTGACAATAGTCTCTGTCCCCTAAAATTGTGAAGATTAAATTTTTAAAAAATTTATGAGTGAGAACTCGGAGCAGTGTCTCTATTAGTACTAGCAAAATATGTGATAGTTATTTGTCCTGTGGTTAGAAAGTTTAGGGATTTTGTTGCTGTGTGTTGCTTTCTCCTCTCATATTAAGCCAAAATGTATCTCTTTGTCATTTCCACTCATGGACTGTAGTTCCTCTGGAGACACAAACGACTTCCTGAACTCACTCCCAACCACTTGCAGATCCAGGGCAAGCAGAGGGACCATTTCATAGCACAAATCACCTATCTCCTTAGAGTAAAACATGGTTTTTGTTCTGTGGCTCTTCCGGGGCCTAAGCAAGGTCTGTCCCCTGCCTGCCTTCCCAGACCCGCCCAATGGTGTTAAAGGACCAGGCTCTGTATGCTCCAGGTCCCAGGCTCTTTCTGCAAGCAGGTAACTTTCCCTCTGGCCTCAGGGCCTTTGCAAGTGCCTTTGTCCAGAACTCTCTTCTTGCCTGGTTTTCTAATGAGCTTCTCAGACCTCATGAGGTTCAGACAAGACTTTCTCAGGGAAATCTCATTCCAATTCCCCAAACTAGATTGCATCTCCACCACTCCTTGTGGAGTACCAGGTTTTATCATCACTCGAGTGGCATATTTTTGTAATTATTTGAGAAATTATTTCCACTAGTGAACTGCACATTCTACGAAGGCAGTGACCATGACTATAAGACGAGTGGGTGGAGGTCACAGGGAGCTGGAAAGGGCCTGGCCTCCTATTGGAGGGTGTAGGCTTTGGAAGCTAGGCTCTATCTTACTAGCATTTTTGACCTAGGCAAATTCTTTAGGCCTTGGCTTTCTCACTTACAAAAATAGATATAATTACACCTATTCCACAGGGCTATGGGATGAAAGGAAACAGTGCCGTGTAAGTCTTCAGCAGAGTGATTGACGAGTGATTTCCTTAGCATTTGTGAGGGCCCACCCCTTTCTCTCACAAGTGCTCTCTGTGAAGCACTAGGGAAGAGGATCCTGTGCCCAAAATCTCTTGTAAATGTCTCCATAATGGTGTGTGTATTTTATCATATTAAAGTGATTTCTTTATTATCTCTCAAACTAACACAATTTCCTTCATTAGATCTACAGTATTTAACACAGGGTCTTGTACACAAAAGGTGCTCAATATATTTTGATGAATTAATAAGCACACAAATTTATTATTTAGCTCAAATATGTATTAGGCACTTCCTCTTAAGTTGAAAGAGGAATCCAGGCCACAGTTGAAAACATAAATAATAGTAATCAGTGCCTGCCAGTGTGCAGTGTGATTTCAACTTGAACTTGCAGCCACTGTGTGTAACAGAAAGGCAGGGCTTTTACCTCCATGTCTCCCAAACATGGAATCCAATGATTAGAAATTAAGTGACTTGTATAGAGTCACAAGTCTATGAAGAGGCAAAGAAGTGACAAATCCAGAAAGGCCTTTGGAGGTGAGGCAAGTGCTCATTCTGCTTTGGAGGGTTGGGGTGAGGAGTGTCATCTGCATAGGAGTCCTGTCAGTTAGGGTGTGCAAACAGGAGTTGCTGTAAGAAGAGGAAGGAGGGGAGAAGGGATGCTTCCTGGTTGTGAGGGGCCCGTCAAAATTATGACTTGAAGCTTATTTTTACAGTGCAAGAGCGCACCCTGTCTCAGCTGAGCAGGACCCTGTGAAACACTATTGTAGCTCAGCAGAATTCATCACGAGCTGAGACTTAAAAATGTGTCTGAGCGCCATCCTTATTGAACACACAAAGAGTATGAATATCAAGTTATTCGGCTGTGAAATAATATCAACAAAGTTAGTTATGTTTAATTTAACTGTTGAATGGAGGTTTAGCAATTTGGGACTAAAGCCTCGATGAGGAATGGAGAACAGGCAAATCAAACACTAAATTCCCTTCTCCTAATGGCCCAGCTCTGCCGAGAGGAAAAAGCTGATCTGTGCTTTCCTGCCTCGGCCGATCATCATTAAACACCAGGCAGAATCCGGCTTGGGCCTTTCTATTTCTCCCACTCTCCTCCAGGGAAGAACACGCACAAAAAATGTCAGGTCCCAAAGCCTCAGGAGAACCCCTTCAAGAGTCAGGAAGAGGAAGGATCGACACCCGTGCCTTTTCTTAAATTCTTCTCTAGGAGGGCAGTGCAAGCAATCTGATCCATATATGTGACATGGTATGGTTTAGGAGGAAGTGAGCAGTATGCATGGGTCGCACCCTGTTGTTATGTATTTATGTGTTTTCTGCTGTTTCTGGTATTTAATGATGCAATGTTCCTTTTTCTTCTTCCTTCCCTCCCCCCCGCTTTCTTGTCTCCCTCACTTTTCCCTCCTTCCATCCTTTCCTTCCATCCTTTCCTTCCTTCCTTCCTTCCTTCCTTCCTTCCTTCCTTCCTTCCTTCCTTCCTTCCTTCCTTCCTTCCTTCCTCCTTCCTTCTAACCCTTACTGACAATCCTATTTTTGCTGCTGGGCATTCCATTTCAGCATGGTTTTAAAAGTTATCCTAAAACATTTTAGGTCATTTAACTATGTGTTACCAAAATATGCAAATTAACCTGAGGAAAAAAATAAGAGTTGCAGAGGTTATCATAAGGGTTTGGATAGCTCAAAACAGGAAGTCAGTTGGGTCTCCCAAGGAACTGGGACCAAGTCCTGAATAGCTCCACTCGTGAGCAAATTCTGCCTTTCTCTGTGTCTCTCCCTCTCTGGCTGCATTCCACTGTCTTTGTTCTCTGTGTTATGTTCACTGTTTTCTCTTCAGACCAGCTTTTGTTGCTTCTCCATGAAAACGCAGGAGAGACCCATTCCTCATTACACTCAGCTTAGGCAACACAAAGACGGAGAAGCACCTCCAAATCCCCACACCAACTCCTGGAAGATGGAATCTGATAAGCTCTGACTTAATGACCTCCATCCAAAGAGAGCAGCATGGAGTAGGGTGGGCAGAGAAGCATGACAGATACGACCTTAGCTGGGAGAGCAAGGCCAGCATGGACAGTGATGACTCACGGGGACAGTGTGGATCTTTGACATGATGTGATAAAATGGCACCTTGCCTCTGTCATCTTCCTCTGCCAAACTCATAACCTCAGTCTACTTATGAGAAAACCATCAGACAAACCCTAATTGAAGGACATTATACAAAATACCTCATTAGGGCCAATAGGAGAAGGGGACCAGGAACTAGAGAAAAGGTTAGTTCAAAAAGAATTAACCTAGAAGGTAACACCCAAGCACAGGAAATCAATGTGAGTCAATGCCCTGTATAGGTATCCTTATCTCAACCAGCGAAAACCCTTGTTCCTTCCTATTATTGCTTATACTCTCTCTTCAACAAAATTAGAGATAAGGGCAAAATAGTTTCTGCCGGGTAGAAAGGGGGTGCGGGGGAGAGGGAGTGGTGAGGTGGGTGGTAAGGGAGGGAGTGGGGGAAGGGGAGAGAAATGATCCAAACATTGTATGCACATATGAATAAAATTAAAAAATTTTAAAAATGCCTCATTAGTAATCTTCAAAATTGTCAAGTTCATCAAAAACCAGGGAAGCCTGAGAAAATGTCACAATCAAGAGAAGACTAAGGATATAGGACAACTAAATGCAACATGGTACCCTGGATGGGATCCTGGGACAGATACAGGCATGATGTGAAAAGTAAGGAAATATGAGTGAAATATGAATTTAGTTAATAATATGATGATGATATTGGCTTATTTATAATTAACATACTAGTGAGATGTTATTGATAAAGGAACTGGGTACAAGGTGAATGGGAGCTCTATGCTACCTTTGCAATTTTTCTTAAATCTAAAACTCCTCCAAAATAAAGTTTAGGGAAACTATGTGTTGTGTGTTCATTCTGTGTCCATCACCAAGATGTGTTAGACACTGCAATGCCGAAAACACAAAGTCCTTCTCAAATGGTCTTCTATCTACCTACCATGATATGGACTTCAGGCCCTGGGAGAGAAGGGATGGTGTCAATATCCACAGTCCCCTGACAGACGGTAGGCAGTGAGTAAGTGCTTGCTGACATGAGCACACATTTACCAATCATGAGAGAGTCCCCCATCTTAACACCAGAGATGCTACCTGGCCTGGCCTGACCTTGTACCAGTGTGGGTCAGAAAGGTTCTGTCCTCAGACATAGATGATTTCATTTTACTCATCACTCCCTTGTTCTTTGTGAGAAGTGAGTCCCTTCCCAGACTGCTGTCACTAATCTCTAAGGGAACATCCAGGGGACCTAGACCAGCCTCTAGAGGATTCTCATTCCCATAATCCTTTAGTCCCAGCCTGGCAACTCCGGACGTGACCTAGACCTCATCAGCTTTTTATGCCTGTTAGGGGACCTCTCCTTGCTTCTCTCAGGACAGTCCTATAAAACCTTTCAAAGGCTCAGAGCCTCCTGTCATGATTAACCTTTGGGATGGGCACTAAAAATAATTTTGTATTCACTTTAATAGTTTGAGTTTAAGGGAAAGGCAGATGGGTGTGGCTATCTCAGCATTTTCATTTTCAAAGCTGTGGAGAGACAGAAGGCCCCCAGGAGTGTCTCAGAGCTGAGCTGAGCTGAGCTTCGGGCATTTTCACCCCTCACCCCCATTGTTCTCCCTTCTATGTCTTCACTCGTCATTCTAATCTTATGAACTGAATATTAGCTGGTTAACCAGTTCCTCCAGGAAAAATGCCATTCATTCATCAGGCCTCTCCGTTTCATTTTTTTTTTTAAACTGTTCCCTAACATCTTTTGTTTTAATCAATGACTGAATTCTGTGCTGTGGTTTATAGTCTGAATGAACTTGGAATTCAAAAACCTCACCGTGGTTTCTTTTCAACCCTATCACATAGAAAATCATACTCCCCTCACACATGCCAGAGTTTTCTCATGACAAGGGACCAAGCTAAGTCCTGTTGGCACTGCAAGTTAATAGCACTACACCGCTGTGAGAGCCTTTGTAGCCCAAAACCTGGAGCATCCCCATTGCCCCCAAATACTTGTGGGGTGAAGTATAAAAGCAGCCTTTCTCCACCAACACTCCTGCCAAGTCATTTGGAACCTTGAGGCCGAGCGGTGGCATGCACAGACCCTTCTGAGACCTCTCTGCAGCCTGCACCCTGGTTGATGTAAACACATGTCAGTTTCCCTGTAACTCTAAGACCAGTGGCTTAGCCATGTCCGTGTTACTCAGAGCCTGCACCTAGCACACACCAGCACACTCAAGAAGCCAGAGGACAAAGATACACAGGCTCTCCACCCACCTCGTGTGAGCCAAAGTCACTGCTACAGACAGGGATGGCGCTTGTCGCTTAGACAGCAGCAATTTAAAAAAGAGTATCGCCCGTTTGCCCACTCTGGCTGGGAATGGCCTAATTTCCAGCCTCACATCTCTATTTCAGACCACATATGGCAGTAATATTGGCTCTTCCCCACCTCAGCCTAGCCATGACTAAACAGGTTGATGAATGTCATGCATCTTATCATCATACATGCATATTTTTAAATATAATTCACTTTTGATCTGTACCCTTGTGCAGTGGTGAATGAAAACAGTTAAGATTTCTTCCACTGTCTGCCTTTAAATGTATTAAACAGCCCTGCTGTCAATAGATTATATTCTTGTACAATGATAATAGCTCCCAAAACTAAGAGGCCTTGTCAGGAATTGCACTTGTCACAGTTTGATGGGAATGGTTTTACTTGGGGTTCGTCTGCCGCACAATCATCTCAGAATCTGGGTATACATCACAGCATGACATGTAAATTTCCTGCTATTCTGCTTTCATTTCCAGAGGCAGCAATCAAATGAAAACCACTCAACCTCACCCAAATGTATAAATAATTTTCATTCAAACATATTAACAGTCAAAATATGAGAATTTATCACAGAGTGCTAGGCCTTTTAAGAAGCAATAAAGACTTTACTTTTTAAGCATATTTCTCCTTAGAAAAGTAACACGAATAGTAACTCGCAATTTAAGAACCACATTTGAAAGTCCACATAGAAATCACCTAATCTGCAAGCTTAAGGGATTGTAAGTGTTTTGCCATAGATTTGATGCTTGAAGGAAAAGGGCTACGAGAAATATTGTGTAACAGAATTGCAGATGGATTAATAATCACCAGAAAACACCGATGTCTGAAAACGCTGATGTATCCATCTCTACTAACTGTGCTGTCCAGGCAAAGATGAAGTACTTCCTTTCAAATGTAAATTCCTGATCCAGTGGTAACTTGGGGAACAGGACAAGTGACACTTTTCCTGGTAAACATCAGATCTTAACTGAATGGCACTGGAGGTGTGGCTCAAGTGGTAGAGCGCCTGCCTTGCAAGCATGAAGCCCTGAGTTCAAACCCCGCTCCCACAAAAAAAAAAAGAAAGAAAGAAAGAAAAAGATCTTAACTGAATGGAAGACCCAGCAAGTTCCAGCCTGAGACATGGTGACTGCACCACACAGGCTGAGTTTCAGCCATCCTCACCTCACCGCCAGTTACCGGGAAAGGGAGATTCAGGTTCACAGCTGAAGGAGAGTAACAGTTGTCTTTGGTGTTCAGCTCTGAAGTTGAGTGAGAGTAGGAGCTGGTTTGCCCCTTGGCCTGGTTCAAGGAGAGTGTAGGCATGGCCCTGGAAGGTGCCTTTGAGGGACAAGATGGTGGCTGCAGAGCATTCACCACTTGAGCTAGGGAACCCACCATGCTTGTCTATGAAGTCACTTCACCACTGATGATAAGGCCTTCAGATGTGGACTGGCCAACCAGTGGTGTGAAAAGACATCACTTGATCAGTGAGACACCTTGTTGGTATGGAACAAAACTCCAAAAGGAGTTTTGAAACATTTAATTCAATAATCAGTCCACTCATACGTTTGAAAGGTACCTTCCATATTTTAGAAAGGACGGCACTTTGTATCTGGGTGAAAGGCGAATTTGAAGTTTCCTATCACATCCACAGGGACTGTTGAGAAGTGGAGGTGGCTAGGAAGACTGGGTAGAGAAGGTGAGGTTCAGGATGGATGGCAATCAATTTTTATTATGGAAGCTAGCATCTAAAATTTTTGCTGCCTCACTTTAAATTTTTATACCCTTTTCTTCTCCCCCCACCACTCCCTACCCTACGTAAAAACTGCAAGGATGACACTTTTTCCATTTCTCTAGGAAGTGTGTCTGCAGAAGTAGAAGTACCATAACCTGGGTACAGCAAGCTCAGCCATTTGAAATAAAACTTTGCAGTACTAATGTTTTTGTAACTGCTTTCATATTGTAATGATATTTTTCCAAGCACTGGTTTTATTTGATCTTAAATACCTTTTTGGGAAAGTCCAGTGAGCTGACTCTAATAAAATCATGCTATTGAAAAAAGGTTTAAGTAGAATGTTCAGAATAAATTACAAAACTGCATGCAAGAATACCAGCTAGTGCCGCAATAAAAAGCTGAAAATGAGTATTCTTGCAATATATTTTAAAGAAGTAGTATACTTTTTCTGTCCATTTTTTTTCATTGAATGTTTCATAACAGAATGCCTCCATGTCATGAAAGGAGGGGAATGCATGCCAAATGAACACGCTGCAGGAAAAATTGCATCTAAGGGGGAAAAAAACCCTTGACTTTTGGGGGGAGTATAGAATATATTTCATTTCATTTTCAATAACTGTTGGAAGATAATGGGAAATGTAATTTCCTTCCATTTGCCGTGCCAAAATACTTAAATTACATCATACTTATTCTGTCATATTTCCCCCCAACATATTCAGGGCACTTTAATGGATTTTGTATCCCTTATATATGCACTGAGGAACTGAATCTGCTTAAAAAAGAGAGATGTCCAGAAGTAGGTGTCTTGGGGAAACTGTTGGATGACCTGAGTGGAACACATAGGCAACAGTATGTCTGACTTTCTTATGTTGAAGTAGAGGAAGGACTTTGTGAGGGATGGAGGTGAGTGTATCTTCCTAAATACTCTGGAAATTCTAGGGCCAAAAGAAATCATGTGTTCCTCCTTCAGTCCTTTCTCTTAGTAGCACAGTCTCACAGAAATTGTCTACTAAAAGAGTAAGGGATAGCAGGTGGGAAGTTTTTCCTATGACCCCTGATACCTGCCTTTTGAGAGTCTAGGTGTTCTAGGCGTTGAGTCAAACATTGAGCTTCAGGTTCTATTAGGAACAATTTTTATATGTCAAATTAATTTACAAATCCAAGTTCATTCCCTTTATGTCCATGTAAGACAAAATCAATTGTTTCCATCCTATACAGACAAACCTAAACAAAGAAAAGGTAACTATAGTATAGTGAACAAAATCTGGAATGTAAGGGTCACTCTTGGTGACCTATCAAGCATTCCTTCTCCCCATTTATCTTCCTTCCTGACAGAATTTGACTTGTTCAAGAACCCATTTCTCCTGCACATAGCCATGCATTTCAGAGGAAAACGGCCCCTCTACCTCCAACATTTAGGATATTAGCTCAGGCGGCCACATAAATACCAAAGTGTGAGTGGCTTAAATGACCAAAATTTATTTTCTTATAGTCTGGAGATTGGGAATCCAAAATCAAAGTACCAGCAAGATTGTGAAGGCTCTCTTCCTGGCTCATGTGTCTGCTATGTGCTCACGTCACCCTTCCTTGATTCATGCTGAGAGAGAGAGAGAGCACACACTAGAGAGAGTGAGAGAGAGAGAGAGAGAGAGAGAGAGAGAGAGAGAAGTGGGGGAGGGGAGAGAGAGAGAAATATCTATATTCATAAGCTCACCAATCCTATTGGCTTAGGACTCTACATTTATGACCTTATTTAACCTTACCTCCTAAAGCCTACCACTAAAACTATCACATTGGAGGTTAGGGCTTCAACATAGAAATCGGGAAGAACAGTCCAGTCCATATCAGATGGATTTGACTGGTCAAGGGCAATCCTAATGCCTTTGCCATTATTGAGTTTGAGAAAGGGCATGGGACTTTGCCCACTGAAATGGAAAGAAGGTCTACTGGGGCCCCTGCAAGGAAGTTTTCTTGTCAACCAAAAAAGTGACATCTCTTTTTCCTCTGCACATTTTGTTGTCTGGATGTCACCCCTGAAAATGTAGCAGCCACTCTGTTACCAGTGAGAGGATGAAACCAATGTTAATTTACCAGGGAGAACTGTTGTATTAGTTTCCCCGGGCCACTACAACCATCTACCACAAACTGAGAGACTTAAAACAACATAACCTCACAGCTATGGAGGTGAGGAATCTGAAATCAAGGTGCCAGCAGGCCATGTTCTCTCTGATAGCTCCAGGGGAGAATCCTTCTTTGTTCTTCTAGCACATGGTGTTTGCCTGAAATCCTTGACATTGCTGGACTTGTTAAACATATAACCTCAGTCACATGGCTGTCTGCTTCCTGAATGTCTTCACGTCATCTCCCCTCTGCCTGTGTCTCTGAGCCTATGTTTCTCCTTTTCACTAAGGACACTACTCATATTGGGCCTACCTTATGATTTTATTTTTATGTCATCACCTCTATAAAGATCCTTTCTCCAAGTGATGTCACATTCTGAGCTAGTAGGAGACAAGATTCAACATTTATTTTGAGGGGGTACACCCCTCAACCCATGAATTGCCCAAACTAGGGTGAACACCAAAGTTGAAGAGACCCTAAGAACTTGACAACGGCACAGTGCCTCTGAATTAACTAACCCTCATCCCATCTGCCTCAGGGCTTGCTGATGTGTGAGACGGACAGGAGAACCTCTTTCTGCATTGTGCAAGGCTTTTACTGAGGTCCCTGTTACTTTTAGCTGAATGCCTCTTCACTGATACAATAGATACTGACTTCCCACCCTTCAGCTGTGTGCACTTATGGAAAAATCACTTTTACATTCTGTGAGAATGATCTCTAAGTTGAGGCAGATGTTATGTCAGAACTGTCACAGAATTAGGTGAGATAGTACATGTAAATAGCATTGCACAGGAAAGATGCTCAATGCCCTTCTATCATGCCCTTTAAAAAGTTTACTCATGTGACCTTGGAAGACTAAAAACAATACTGTATGATCTAGCTTCAAAGAGGCTGGTAAGAACCAATTATTTGATAGATATATGCTACATATATGCTACATTTCAAAATAAGCCATTTTTCCCAGTCCTTTACTTGGGAATTCTGCACCTATTCAAGGTGAAAGTTGCCATCTTTGAGATGCAGTAAAACACAGTGGTTCAGCTTTGAAATTAGACCATATGGGTTCGAATCATGGCTCCACCATTTTTTATGTGTGCCTCTGGCAAGTTACTCAACCTCTCTGTGTCTTGGTTTCCTCGTCTCTAAAATATGGAATGATGAAGATGATGTTGACAGTTTCTCAGTATATATATATTTTTGGCAGTACTGAGGTTTGAACTCAGGTGATCTACCACTTGGGCTACACCTCCAGCCCTTTTTGCTTTAGGTTATTTTTTAGATAGGTTCTCCTGCTTTTTCCCCTGGCCAAACTCAACCCATAATCCTCCTACCTATGCCTGCTATGTAGCTGAGATTTTAGGCATGAATCACCATAACTGACTTATTTGTTGAGATGGGGTCTGGTTCAGTTTTGGCCTGGGCTAGCCTCAAACCACAATCCTCCCAATCTCTGCCTCCTTGAGTAACTGAGATTACAGTTGTGAGCAACAGTGCATGGCTTCATAGAATTTTAAGAGGAGTCAAAAGACATAAGATGGCCAGCAGAGTGTCTGTCATATAGTAAGCATGTTAAACACATACTCTTTCTTCCTTTCAATAATCTCCATTATTGTCTGAAGTCATCTTGGGGTACTATAGCAGTGGTTTTCAATCTTCAGTGCAAGTAAGAGTGCCTGGGATGATAACTGTAAATGTAGATCCTGTGGATGACCCTCTCCCCACCCCAAAATTCTACCAAATCCTCCAGGTGAAAGTGATGCAGGTGGCCTGTCTCACAAACAATGTACTCTTACAGATTAGAAGTCAGGAGACTTGGGAGGGGTTACCTATTCTGGTAGTATGTACTTCTCCTGTTCTACCAACAAGCCTGAAAGCTTCTGGAAGGCAGAGATGGCATTGTCTCTCTGTCTCTTACCCCCACCACACACCTAGCTCAGAACCTGGCTCATAGCAGTCAATTTAAATAACCTAGTTGCCATAGAAACTCCAGTGGTTGAATCAAGGAGAGAAAGCAGGATTGAGATCCAAGTAAAAGGGAACTGGGCTCACTAGCTGCTTAGTGATTCTGAGACATTCTGTTGGAGACAGCTGCCCTGAGCCAGCCCCAGGACCCAGTTCTGTTTCTGTAAGCCCCAATAAAAGTGTGACCCCAAAGAGCAAAGTTCCTTGAAACTCTGGAATTCTCTGCTGGCTTCACTGTTCAGACGTCTACCAACCTGGGACATAGCTTCCTGAATCCAAATCAAACCCTTAGTCCAGGTACAGAAGGATAAAGGGGCAAAAATGCCAATGAGAAGCTGAATTCAGACTTCTTATCACTACTGGGTGACCAACCAATTAAACATAGCTCTTTCAGGGCAACTATAACAAAGAACATTTACAGGATTGTTTTTTAAACGAGTGTTAATACACATAGCAATTCATAGCTATTTGTTGAATGACAATATGGATTAGGTGCTTTTTACAAATTATGTAATGAAATTCTCAAAAGTTCATTTAACTAATATTTGTTGATAATCTCTTATGTGCTGTTTTACCAAATCAAAACTAATAAGATGTACTCATCATCATATATAGCTACATAAATGTATATATAGTTATGCCTCGCATGCAACTATATATAGAAAAATTTCCTACGAAGACTGGGAGGCTGATAAGTAGCCAGCATTGGTGTAGTGTCTGACACATATATTTAAGACATAAGCCATTATTATTACTATTAATTATTGCTTCCTAATATTATACACATACTACTATTTACAGTGGTTCTTTCAGAAAGTAGTCTGGGTAAATCCTTCATTTGGATTATTTGTACTTACCAAGTGTTCTACAGTAACTATGTAATGTTATTGTGATAGAAAAATAGAAGTCATTTACTTTAAAAGTTAGTAAGATATTTCCCTGAGGGGAAAGAACATCTTATTATGCAATGGAAACCACGTGTCTTTGACAGCGCCACCTAGTGACTCAAAGCAAGCGTAACAGGAGAGGTCCTTTTTTCTCCACCCACCTCCAGATTCTCAGACAGGGCCTACCAAGATCCATGAGCGGTATGATTTTGATATGCTCCAAAATTCACACTGATCCAATGACTGGCATGCTTAATTTCTGTGATCTCACTGGTCTTTTGAACTCACTCCATTTTTTTCACGATGGAATAATTTTGTTTTTTATGGAACTTTGATTTTGACATTTTTCACAAAAATACAATTTAGGAATACAGTCATAAATCTAACACACATACACACAATATATAGTTCTAATATTTAATATTAGAAATACATATCTCTAATGCATACAAGATACAATGAATAAAACACAATATAGAATGATACATTATAAAATATTATACATAAAATATATATATCTATTTCTAATATTTTAGAAATATACTTATATCTAGAGATATAAAAATCACTTGGCAAAGATAGGCTTAACAGTAAAAAACAAAACATGCTCCTTGTCCTCAGAAGATTGATGTTTAAAGCAATACATTCGCACACGACACACCAACTCATGAATGCATTCATCCACTCCACAAGCATTTCCTGAGCACATACTATGGATCAGGCACTGTTTCAGGGAACTCAAAAATGAATGAAATAAAGTCCCTGCCTGTACAGCTTGCATTCTAAAGACATTGAGATGATAGATTAAAATAAAGTGATAACAAATACTACCCAAAATAATAAAGTGGGTTAAAAAGAATACCAAGTACCACAGTTGCTGTTGATACAGGAGAGGCAACAAAAACCTCTCTGGCAGGGGATGTTTAAAAAGAAATCTTGATCTGGGGTGGGAGCAATCCATGCACTAGGTAAGTGTGGGTTGGGGGTACACACACAGCATTTCATAAGAAGGTGCTAAGGTGGGAGTGTATTCCATGTATGGCTAGAATGGCAAAAAGGTCCCTGTGGCTAAGCAGAGTGAGCTAGGGAAGAGGAGGAGGTGGCGAATTTGAAGCGGTTCTGTAGGATCTTGCAGGCTGTGCTAAAGGCCTCTGATGTGACGTAAGAGTTATTGGAAAGCATTGGCAGATGATGAGCAGAGATGCCACGTGGCCTGACCACATTGAAAATGATCACTTAGCTTCTGAGTGGATATTAGACCACAGGAGGACAACAGCAGAGACAGAAAAAAAGCAGAAGTTGCATGAGGGGGTGTCTGTGGCCTGAGTGTGTGGACAGGATGTAAAGGCAGGACAGAGGAGGTGGCACTCAGCTGCAGCAATGAGGAAGGGCTTCTCCCTGGAGGTGAAGCCTCAGCAGGGATCTGCTTTTTATTTCCAGGTTTTTGTTTTTGTTTTTTTTTACAAGGTGTATTCTTCCATCAGGAGACCCATAATATCAGTGTCTCTCTTTTGTGATGTTAGTAGGTGAATTAATGCCTCAATCCATTCATTTATTATAGGTTCTAAAGTGATGTTCTCATTCTTTATTTTATGTGTTATAAAAAAAACTTTCCTCCATCTCCTATTTGGTTACTCAGCTACACAATTTGAATTGAAAAGGCAAGATAAATACTTGATTATTTGGGTGTTTTTGTTTTGTTTTGTTTTGTTTTGTTTTGAGACAGGGGGTTGCTATATAACCCAGGCTGGCCTTGAACTCACAATCCTCCTGCCTCAGCCTCCTGAGTGCTGGGATTAGAGGTGTGAGACACCACACCAACTAAATGCTTGATTTTTTTTCCTTTGTGTTTGGTTTTCTGAAACACCGTTCCATGGTGCCTGATTGTCTGCTTTCTCCCCCTTTCTTTCCATCACCACTTTCATCTCTCCACACCCCATTCTCTCTCTATTCCTTCAATCTTTCTCTTTCTTTCTCAGTATTAGTATGAACTTTTGATTTTTAATCATATCTGATTGGTTCTAATAGATTGCTTAATTTGTCCCATCTCTAAATTGTCCCATGGTTACTCAGAAGCCTTCAAGTTGGCTCCTGAGTCCTTATGACAGAACGCTGGTAATTCTGTCACTTCCTTGTTATCTGCCACAAGTTGTGATGACCTTAACTTGTACATTCCTGTCCATAAGTTGGAGTCGGCTTCCTTTCTCCCATAGCAATAGTCTCAGTTTTCAACAACTCTGGAAATGATAGAACTACAATAACTCTTAGTTGCTAATTTGCTTTATTTCTACCAAATATGTATGACAATCTCATAATAGCAGTGTCACTGCACTACCAACAATAACTGCTAAGAATAGTTTTAAGTTTCTTTTGGCAGTTCTTTCTGACCTAAGGGTGTCTCACCCAGTGACACACAGACAAGTATCTGAGGTTTAAAGCCATTTGGAATTATTCATGCCCCAGGGCTTTACACTTTACAGTGGAAGCATACATTTAAGAAGTGATTTGGGCCCAGCATGGTGTCACACACCTGTAATAGGAGCTACAGGGGAAACCAAAATGGGATGATTCTGGTCCCAGGGGTTCAAGGCTAACCCAGGAAAAAATTAGTGAGCCTTTCTCTCAAAAAAAAAAAAACATGGTATGGTGGTACACTCTGTAATCTTACCTATGAGAGTCAGAAATAGGAGAATCAAAGTCAGAGATCTCAATAAACAAGCCAGGTGAGGTGATAAAAGCTGTAACCCCAGGTACTGTGTGAGGTGTAGATAGAAGGATTATTGTGCAAAACCAGCCTCAGGAAAAAAGTGCTAGACCCTTTCTAAAAAGTAACTGAAGCAAAAGGGCTGTGGCGTGTGACTCAAGTGGTAAGCATCTTCCTGACAAGCATGAGGCCCTGAGTTCAAACCTCACAGCCACCAAAAAGAGATGCAATTTTAGATCTTCCTGTTTCCACACCAATGTTGTACCTTACTGAATTCCATTAGTCTGTTCTCTAGAGATGCAGCTTTTTTTGAGTATGTCAACTGGTTTATAAACGAAATTCTGTTAGCCTAGACTCACAACTCGTGCACAGAGAGCGCAACATCTCGTGCATAGAGAGCGCATCATGAAAACACCTTTGGTTAGCCCTTCAAAACTTCCCTTTTCTCTGGTTCCATTGATTCTCATTATTCCCATTTCATGGAAGAGGAAACTAAGACACAAAAAAGATGGTTCAAGCCAAGACTTAGAACTCCACTCTTTTGGGTTTTTTTTGGTGGGGCTGGGATTCAAACTCAGGGCTTTGCACTTATAAAGCAGGTGCTCTACCACTTGAACCATACCTGAAGTCCATTTTGCTCTGGTTATTCTGGAGGTGAGGTCTCAAGAACTATTTGCTTAGGCTGGTCACAGTCCTCCCAATCTCAGCCTCCCAAGTAGCTAGGATTACAGGCATGAGCTACAGTGCCAGGCTGGCTTACAATTCCAATTCCAACTTGTCTCTGCTCTCCATCATCCATAGCTCTGCTTAGCAGACATCAGAATAAAGGCAAACATGGAAGACTTGACAAGAAAAATCAATACATGAAAAAGCTTACAATGGTACTGTCTCCCACAAGTGATGGTGCCATTTATCAACAAAACCACTGGCTGGTTATGAAACGATCATAAAATAATAAAACTTTACTTTTATTTGAAATCTTCACTCCAAAAAAGCCTCTAAAGGGAAAGACCTGCAAAGTCAATACTTTTACCATCATAATAAAAAAGAGAGAAAGAGAGAAACAAACACATCAAAAGGGAAAACTCTGTTAAATAATTTTTCTGTAAATCTAAAAACCTTCTAAAAAATAAAGCCCACTTCAAAGGAGAAACAAAAGGACATGACCTTTCACTGCATAGATTCTTCCCTTCCATTTTTCATAAGTTCATAAATAATTTTTCCAAAATGGAACAAAATCGATGTGCTTTTGGTAAGTTTACACTTCTGCTTTCTCCCACATGTGGAAGCCCATTGGAGGTTTTGAACTCAAGGCCTTGTGCTAGCAAGAAAGGCTCTACCCCTTGAGCCCTGTATCCAGCTCCACAGCTCCCATTCTGAACCTCGTGTTTCCCACTGGTATCCACCTTGAGTAAGGGCAGGAGGATAAATGACTGCACGTTGTGCACTGAGCCCCTGCCTCATACAGCATCTGACCTTGACCTCTACTCCCCAAGGCCAAAGACTAGAGGGTGGAATTTGCAGGACAGAAAACAAAACAAAACTGTCATCTCCAATCACTGTTCATCTTTTCTTAGATAACAAAAAACACTAATTCAATTCTAGTCCCTATATTTGAAATCTATAGGCTAAGCATTAAAGCAATCCAAGCTTGAATATTTTTATCCTGTTGCTTAAATAAAAATTTCAAATAGAAAAAATAATTTTACCTTTAAAAAAAACAGAGAACCTATCTGCAGTGTTTCCATCAATCTGTGAAGCAGAAAGCACTTACAACACACAGGTTCATTGACTTGGGACCGGCTTTACCCACACAGCTGCTGCCTTGTGGTTCTGGGTCTGTGTGGGGGCATCTCTGAGGACCCCCTAGATTCTCACACATCTGGATCTGCCATCACTTGCCACTGAGCCTGATGTTTGTGGCTGTGGCACCTGTAGTGACACTAGGGTCCTTCACCTAGCAACCCACAGATTTGGGCGTGTGATAGAAATACCAACACTGGATGCTACCCCACTCACTGGCACCCACCTTGGGCTCTTTGCTGTTTGTAACCGGGTCTGATTGCTTGGAACACTGGCAACACCTCTCTTTTTCACCAGAACTGTGGCCACCACAGAGGTACACAAACCTGCTCCTTTCACACACTCCAGGGGTGCAGTGGAGTTTGTCAGAAGGTTGTAAATTGTTTTTAAGTTCAAAAAATTGTAAATGAACTCAAATTAAGCTATAACTTTTTGGATTATCCAGTTTGGAACCAAATAGGCATTTAACTTTCTCTTCTCCCCAGTGGGACTGCCAGTATTCCAAATGTCCACTACTTTTACTAACATCTGCCCCATGCAAGGACTAACAACAAAACATTAAAATCAGGTATATTCTGCTCCTTTTTAGCAACTCTATCTCGAAGAGACAATAAAAAGAAAATAATTGCTAGCCAAGACTCTTTTTTAAAAGTACTCTTTGGAGCCAGGTGTTGTGATTCACTCTTGTAATCCCAGCACTTGGGAGACTCAAGGCAGGAGGATGGAGAGTTCAAGCCAGCCTGGGCTACCTAGCAGGACCCTGTCTCAAAAATAACAACAATAATAGTAATAGTAATAAAATAATTTAAGATGATCTTTGTATTTCAATTGCTTCTCTCTACTCAGAGTTAAAAAGAAAAGAATGACTGGTTCAAACTGCAAGTCCAGAGGCATTGCTTCCAGAGGAGATAGTCTGTGCTCACCATGAACTTGGCGCAGGCTCAGCGAGGCTCACCAGGAACATCCCAGTTACTGCCTGAGCTGCTTCAGCTCCTGCCGAGGTGCCATCAACAGTGAGTATAGTTTGCACACGTTGGTCCTTTCAGTACTGGTGACTATTTCATTCACAGCATGTTTGGAGGTCACATTTTCTTTCTAAACAGTGGCCTTCTGTAGCCATGACTGAGGACCAGGTAACACAGGACCTGAAGCCCCAGACCCCAGAGGGCTGCCCCTTGGAGGTGCAGCGTCATGGAGAAGTTGGCCTCCCTGGCACCCGGAGAACACCTCACCGGCCCAGCCAGCCCCTGCGGGGATGTCCCCAGGGACACCTGCTTCCCTGGCCTTCAGCAGGCCTCACTAGAGCCCTGGCTGCCAGCTTAAGCAGGCAGCCGCCTCTCTTAAAATACATGTGGCATAATAAAAATAGAGGGTCACTGTAAAGTTTAGTTTATTGACAAGAACAAATAACTTTAACATTTGGCTCAGGCGCTGAACCCTGGGCATCGGATCTGATACATCAGCGAGCAACTAGGCGTGACTGCACTCCACTTGTGTGTGCCTCGAAGTCCAGTGATTCATGCTAGGAACATGGCAGGTGTCCATTTTATAGAGTCATTCAGTTGGAAAGGGTAAATGTTCTGGGGTTTTGAGCCCATTGTAAGGGTCTGTGCAGAGCCGATCTCTCCCTGGCCTTCCACCCTCGTC